>NC_080727.1:22890000-22982500 GCF_019097595.1 Hemibagrus wyckioides
TTTTGGTCAAACTCGCTCAAATCCTTACGCTTCTCCATTTTTCCTGCTTCTAACATCAACTTTGAGGAAAAAATGTTGACTTGCTGCCTAATATATCCCACCCACTAACAGGTGCCATGATGAGGAGATCTTATTCACTTCACCTGGCACTGGTCATAATGTTTTGCCTGATCGGTGTATTGGGCTTTTTAACCCTGATACCCTGATGTGTACACAGTCTCGCTAACAGTAGTTTTGAACGTAGTAATGTTCCATAATCGTAATTTATTATTATTATTCAGCTTGCTATTATGTTGGACCTGGTTTCAGTTCCTCCTCGTCTGGTTCGTAATCAGTTTTTAATCTGTCATAATGTGCAATGCAAATATCTGGTGGTTTGCATTCTGCCAGACTCAAGATAAAGCTCATTTGAAAGGCTAAATGTTATCAGAATTTGTAAATGTTTAGTTTGTGCTTACATGAATATAGTGCAAATAGTACAACATGTAATCAAATATAAGTGATAAGAATAAAATTAATGAACAAATCAATTTTGTTTACATAACAGCATACTTCTTTTCAGGCCTCAACATGACAGAAATCATATGTATATTTTATGCTTTTAAGCTTTTAAGCCTCTAAGCTTACTCATTAGGATATTTTATGGAATCATAGTATTTATTCTGCTGAAAAAAAAAAAAGTAAATTTATTGAATATATCATTTTATATTTTTGATGGACAGGAAAATTATTCAGTGTTATACAGTTATTGTGCTGTAGCAGGACATGGCAAACCCTTAAATAAATAAATAAATAAATAAAACCAAGACACAACTTACACTCACTGAGCATTTGATGATATTAGGAACACCTACCTGTATTCTTACTCAGTCGGTGGTAGCTCAAGTGGTTAAGACTCTGGGTTGTTCAAGCCCCAGCACCGCCAAGCTGCCACTGTTGGGCCCTTGAGCAAGGCCCCCAGCCCACCCTGCTCCAGGGCACTGCATCATGGCTGACCCTGTGCTCTGACCCCAACCTCCAAGGATGGGATATGTGAAGAAAATTTCACTGTGCAGAAATGTATATGTGACAAATAAAGGCTACTTAAGTCATTTAAGCAATTATCCAATCAGTGCACATATGGTATGGCCAGCAGGTTTGGGTCGCACAAACATTATCTAGAGTTTACGCAGTTCTGTGGTCGGTGACCGAATTCGTTCAAGATGACCCGAAAGGCTAGAGTAACTCATATAATCACGCTGTACAATTGCAGTAAGCAAGAGAGCATCTCAGACTTGACAACACATTCATCCTTGAGGCAGAACAGCAGAAGATCATGTGTAAATGAATGTGAAGTGACTGAAAGAGCACTGAAAGTGTTGCTTTAATATCTTCAGTACCAGTTAAATGTTTAACTGAATTTTGCAACAGAAGCAGTCTGCTTTTCAAAACATACCCATAAATTTCTGTGCACATAATACACGTCTTTATAGAGATGATTCATTCCCCTCCTAGTTTTTATGGTCTGGTATAAAATTGTTTTATATTCTATACTTCTAGACTAGATTTCATTTAGAGATCATTCTCAGTGCATAAAAACTTGAGACCGGTGGTATGGTGCTGACTCTAAATCTGTAATACTAACACATTCACAGCGTATTTTGTTCAGTGCTAATAGTACTTGCATAAAGCTCAAAGACGGTTATTTTTAATATACAGGAAGGAGAGCAGAGCGAAACTTCCCAGAAGTCTTGTTTTATACATCTGCCAACACCAGTGAGACTAGCTAACCATTAACCATCAGGTAACAAGCCAAGCCTAGGCTGTTCATTATCCTGCAGTTCCGTTCAATAAACAAACCGTTGCTGAAACTGTGCTATTGGCCAAAGGATAATTGAAATATCAGAACCGAAGAAGGCCAACCAATGCCCGAGTGGCACCTTATCACCTCTTGGGTAGTTCAGGTTTTTTTACTCTCCGCATTATAAAGATTACAAGGGCAGGTCCACGGGCAGCCAGATCGCAAACATCTCTTTCTGAACACGACATAACACAGTGAATCAGGACATGCTCCTATCTTTCATTAGTTCTGCTGAGATTCCGGGATTACTGACCTAATTGTCTGAAGGAAAGTAAGAAAGAGTGATCAGTTCTAAGTTAACCGGAGAAACAAGGATATTATGGCTGCATTGGGGCTGGAGATTGTGGGAATATCTCTGTCTGTTCTCGGCTGGATCCTCAGCATCGTGTGCTGCGCACTCCCCATGTGGAGGGTCACGGCATTCATCGGTAACAACATCATCACAGCTCAGGTTTACTGGGAGGGCATTTGGATGAGCTGTGTGTTTCAGAGTACCGGACAGATGCAGTGTAAAGTCTACGACTCCATTCTGGCTCTCCCTCAGGACCTGCAAGCCGCCCGAGCTCTGACCATAGTGGCCATTGTCCTGGGCGTCCTGGCTCTTCTGGTGTCCATCATGGGAGCTAAGTGCACCAACTGCATCGAGGACGAGGCAGCCAAAGCCCGCGTGATGATCATTTCTGGTGTCACCTTCATAACTGCAGCCGTCACGCAACTTATCCCTGTCTCCTGGTCGGCCAATACCATTGTTCGGGAATTCTACAGTCCACTAGTGCCTGAGGCACAGAAGATGGAGATTGGTGCCTCACTGTATTTGGGCTGGGGTGCTGCGGCCATGTTGCTGGTTGGAGGCTCGATTTTGTGTTGCAGCTGTCCGCCTACAGAAAGGGAAATGAAGTATGTTCCTGCAGGCCGCGTGGCTTATACCATGACTAACCGCTCAGTGGCTCCCAGCTCTTACAGCAGGAAAGACTATGTCTGAAGGTATCTCAGCTGCATTAGAGTGCAGTAGAGGCATCTGAGCACAGGTGTCCCAAGCTGGTCATGTTTTACCTGGAGTGTGTTTATACACCACACATCCATCTACTGGACAGTCTGAAATGAATATTTATTCTTGTTTTCTGGACATTCTTTTTTTTAAATATACATTATGTCATTCTTTCTTAACATTGAACCATATGTCTCAGTATCAATATAGACACAGGGTAAGTGAAAAAAGAGTAGGTTAAGTAGTTTTTTCTCTTTTTTGACCCTTGGACTGTTGATATTGTGATCCATTGTAAAAATATTCCATTTTTCCAGAGTTTTCCATTTTTAGACCTTTATTATTCAGTAAACGTAATTGACTGTTTTTGCAGTTGTGATCAAATTATGTTTCAATAATGTTTGAATGTACTACCAAGCAAAGAAGATGTGAATGATCAAAATATTACAATAAATACACTTCAACATTTTAGCTTAGACTCCTTTAAATGTATAATTTCTAATTATGGAACTTAAAGAGCTCATATTAACAATTACTGATCAACTGATATAATTACTGATATACACTATATTGCCAAAAGTTTTGGGATGTCTGCCTTTACATGCACATGAATGTAATATGGAGTTGTCCCCCCCTTTGCAGCTATAACAGCTTCAACTCTTCTGGGAAGGCTTTCCACAAGGTTTAGGAGTGTGTTTATGTTTACACCAAATTCACTCATCCATGTCTTTATGGACCTAGCTTTGGTCACTGGTGTTGGAACAGGAAGGGGTCATCCCCAAACTGTTCCCACAAAGAGCATGAAATTGTCCAAAATGTCTTGGTATGAAGCTGAAGCATTAAGAGTTCCTTTCACTGGAACTAAAGGGCCGAGTCCAACCCCTGAAAAACAACACCTGAATTCAATGATTTGGAGGGGTGTCCCAAAACTTTTGACAGTATAGTGTATCTTTAATCTGGAGCACTTATGAGTTGAATACTTTTGCTAGCAACATTTAAAAATAAAAAAAAGTTCTTTGAAATTGAGTCAAAAATACTGACAGGAACAGGGTGTGTATTTATTGAATGCGTGCCATGGTCCGGTGAACAAGGTGTCAGGGATACCTGGATCTTGAAAACATCAGAAAGTCATGAAGAATTTCTCATCAACTCTCATTAGTCTCTCATTGTAAATATTTATTACTGACATGCTTATTTAAGCAACCCCACTCCTGGTCATTATCACACGATTTTTCATCTTTCATTAAAGCGCAGTTTATGTTTTATAAAGGTTTCTATTAGGGCTGTCAAAATGAACGCGTTATTAATGCGTTAACGCAAATACATTTTAACGGCACTAATTTTATTAAGGTACGATTAACGCAGCGCGCATTTTCTTTTTTGACCCTCGGCCTTGCCCGTAGTCTGGGAAATAGGAGATGCTGCAGCTAGCCGAAATTGAGAAATAAAAACGTCTTCTTTATATATAAAAGGATGTCTGATGGTTCTGTCGACAAGACAAAAGTCTGCATTTATTGTGGATGTGAATTAAGTTCTCACCGCAGCACCTCGAGATTAAAATATCACTTGATGGCGAAGCATACAGCTGATACAGAGAGCTCTCCTGCCCCTCTCCTGCCCCTCTCGTGCCCCTCTCTTGCCCCTCTCGTGCCCCTCTCCTGCCCCTCTCCTGCCCCTCTCTTGCCCCTCTCGTGCCCCTCTCCTGCCCCTCGCCAAAGGCAGACAACACTAGATTGTTTTCAGTGATGTCATGTGAACCTGTGTTCTGTTCTTTTCTTCATGTGTTTGTCATGAACAAGTTATTTGAAAAACATGTCTATGTTCTTTATGCTCTATATTTAAGGTGGTTTCAGTAATAAATGTACACTTTGCATGTTTAGAAGAAGTGATCTGAAAATGTTAACAGGTTTGTGTAAGTAAATATCTCAGTGCAAAGAAAGAAGTCATTGTTTTCTATGTTCTTTTTTCCCCATGTGTTTAATAGACATGAACAAGTTCTTTGAAAAATATCTATGACCTTTGAAACATGTCTAGTCTCCATGCTCTATGTTGAGTATGGTTCCACTAATAATAAACAACATACATTTCAGTATTTGTCCATGCCCATGTTGATTAGAGTATTAAAAACTAAGTATTAATTTAAGGTACATTTAGAACAGATAAAAATGTGCAATTAAATTGCGATTAATCACGAGTTAACTCATGACAATCGTGCGATTAATTGCAATTAAATATTTTAATCGATTGACAGCCCTAGTTTCTATAAACCAGGGACAAGAGTAAAGCTATTATCAAAGATTTAGCATTTAGCATGTCAAACTTTAGCCACAATACTTGCTGTTTATATAGGTGGCAGACAGCATATAGAACCTCACTGGTATGCAGCAGTGTAACCACAATGTAAATGTGTTTCTTACACATGGAGTTTCAGTATCACTTGCAGTGCAGATCTCTGATAAAAACTATAACCATGTTAGCAAAATTTCCAGCCCAGTTTCCGGCCCTATGACACAGTAAAGATCCAACAACATCTTTAAAAGAATTGGGCACTAGAAAAATTGAACATTATCTCAGTGCTTCCATGGGAACCAGTTTCACTGTAGAACACATAAATATTTGACATGGGATTTTTATTTTTTTTTTCCTTTTCATCAGTGCTTAATACAGACACCACCATAATTCCTATAAATACATCTTTAGCTGAAATATTCTAGAGTGTCTTAAAATAAAAATACATTTTTATTTTAAATATTAATCATCAATCGATTAATTGGTTCTTTTTAGCACAACAATACCAATACGTTATTCCTAATTATTCATATGACTTCAAATGAGTTCTAATACAGGATATATACACAGACCAGGCATAACATTATGACCACCTGCTTAATTATTGTGTTGGTTCCCCTTTTGCTGCCAAAACAGCCCTGACCCGTCCTGCACTGTGTATTCTGACCCCTTTCTATCAGAACCAGCATTAACTTCTTCAGCAATTTGAGCAGCAGTAGCTTGTCTGTTGGATCGGATCACACGGGCCAGCCTTCTCTCCCCACGTGCATCAATGAGCCTTGGCCGCCCGTGACCAGGAACACCCTGGAGACCAGGAACAGACCAGGAACATCCCACAGGGTGCAGACCAGGAACACCCTGCAGACCGGGAACACCCCACAAGAGCTGCAGTTTTGGAGATGCTCTGATCCAGTGGTCTAGCCATCACAATTTGGCCCTTTTGGTCAAACTCGCTCAAATCCTTACGCTTGTCCATTTTTCCTGCTTCTAACATCAACTTTGATTCATCAACAATATATCCCACCCATTAACAGGTGCCATGATGAGGAGATACTCAGTCTTATTCACTTCACCTATTCATAATGTTATGATTCTTCTATGGTCATGATACCATAAAATAAAATAAAACAAATCTCTTAAAGGTTTTAAAATCCCTGAACTTTTTTGGCATCTGTATTTTTGACCTGGTACTTTTCACAATACGTGCTTATTACAGTGTGTGATCAGAAAGGGGTGATTATAAACATTGTAAATGGAAAAAAAAATCTTATGAGTCATTTATGAAAGCAAATTCCACATCTTCTCATTTTCCTGATCTGTATAAAATAATGATTTTAATCATCAGGACACAGTTTAAATCTGAAATATTAGGCATGTCACATAACCTCTTGTTGTTTCTGGGTGCTAACTCCAGACATTTTTTTATTATCATTAAGTGAAGAAGAGTGAAAAGTTTTTGATAAGAGATATAGTCTGAGAAAACACATGTACCCTGTTTGTGTGTGCAAAATAGATGGACTCATCTGTCTATACAGGCGTTTCATCTATTTTCTATTTAACCATATTACAGAAATAGAAATGTTTTATTATAAACAGTAGTCACTGTAACCCTGAGATACACAACAGGTTCAAGCACTTTGTGTTCTTGGAAAGAAAAATGAAATAAGAAAGAAAATAGTCCTTAAGCTACAACCAGAGTCGCTCTACAGAAAGTAGATATGCTTGGAGTGTTGTCAGTTTGATTAAAACTAGAATAGAATCTTCTTCTTCTTCATTATACCCCAATTAGAGGGTGTTCATTCTGCAATGTAGGTTATTTTCACTAAGAATCACATATACAGTATATAACTAACACACCACCCTCTATCGCTGCCCCCTGGCACAGAGGCATCACTGAGAAACGGCGTTACAAACTGAACTGATGACGTTCATGTCCATTTCATTATGACCTGCAGCTCTCCAATAATGACTTGACTGAGCAGCAGTCCACCGGCAGCCTGAGAGTTTTACCGCAGTGTTTGGTTAGGGACCATTTCCTTAAGGGAAATGATCTGTACAGGAAGTTGGTCTAAGGTAAAGTTAGAAAATAACTAAAAAGATTTACAGTTAGTTGTTTCTGTGAAATATATGAACAGTTTCAAAATGTCGGTGTGTCAGAGTAGTTTAGAAACCAGATTTTTAGGCTTTTTTTTAAAGCCAAAATGTCTTCCAAACTTCCTTCATCAGTTCTGATTCTAGTTTTTTTTTTAAAGATAAGATAACACACACACACACACACACACACAAACACTATTGCAAACTATTTTACAATTCCTTGCTGTAATGCTAGCTACAGCAGTATAGATTTACTGTCCTCTGAAAATAACTCAACATACAGACATTATTGTCAAAATAGCTGGCAACAAAAGTGAGTACACCCTAACTGATAACAGCTGTACATCGTTTAACCATGCAAACTGCAACAAGTTGGTTTCCATGGCCGTCATCCCAGAAGGAAGCCTCTTCTGAAGCTGACTTACAAGAAAGCCCACAAACAGTTTGCTGAATGACCAAGAGCATGAATTACTGGAACCATGTCCTGTGGTCTGATGAGACTAAGATAAACTTGTTGGGGTCAGATGTTGTCTAGCATGTGTGGCGATGCCCTGGTCAGGAGTACCAAGAAAATTGTTTCTTCCCTACGGTTAATCATGGTGGTGGTAGCATCATGGTCTGGGGCTGCATGAGTGCTGCTGGTACTGGGGGGCTGCGGTTCATTGAGGGAAACATGGATTCCAGCATGTACTGTGACATTCTGAAGCAAAACATGATGCCCTCCCGCCAAGATGACAACTGCCTTACTGAGGAAGCTAAAGGTGAAGGTGATGGAGTGGCTAAGTATGTCTCCAGACCTGAACCCTATTGAGCACCTGTGGGGCATCCTCAAGAGGAAGATGGAGAAGCGCCATGTGTCTAACATCCAGCAGCTCTGTGATATTATATATATATATCATGATATATCATCATGGAGGAGTGGAAGTGGATCCCAGCAACAGCATGTGCAGCTCTGGTGAATTCCATGCCCAGGAGGATTAAGGCCGTGCTAGATAACAATGGTGCTCACGCAAAATATTGACACTTTGGATACAGTTTTGACGTGTTCACTTAGGGTGTACTCATTTTCGTTGCCAGTTATTTAGACAATAAACTCTGTATGTTGAGTTATTGTTAGAGGACATTAAATCTATACTGTTATACAAGCTGCACATTGACTACTCTAAAATATATCCAATTTTCATTTCCGTAGTATTGTCCATTGAGAAGATATAATAAAGTGGTTGCTGAAATGTGAGGGGTGTACTCACTTTTGTGAGATACTGTAGCTTATTTAATGGCGGAGATACCAGTGGCTTCTTTGGCAGGTTATACAGTACAGAGTGTGATAACAGTCACTGCTGATAGCTGATAGAGCTATGGCAGTAACTAATCATTACACAGCTTAGCAATATGCATTGGACAGCTTTGTTATAATCATTGATTATGAGCAGATTAGTTAAGAATATTTTGGGCTATAGAGGATATTTTAGGTGTATTAACTCTTAATATGACTTTAAATTGGCTTGACTGATTTTATATATATATATATATATATATATATATATATATATATATATATATATATACATATATATATACACTATATCAAAAGTTTTGGGACACCCCTCCAAATCGTTGAATTCAGGTGTTGTTTTTCAGGGTTTAGGCTCGGCCTCTTAGTTCCAGTGAAAGGAACTCTTAATACTTCAGCTTCATACCAAGACATTTTGGACAATTTCATGCTCTTTGTGGGAACAGTTTGGGGATGACCCCTTCCTGTTCCAACATGACTGCACACTAGTGACCAAAACAAGATCCATAAAGACATGGATGAGTGAGTTTGGTGTGGAGGAACTTGACTGTCCTGCACAGAGTCCTGACCTCAACCCCACAGAACACCTTTGGGATGAATTAGGGCGGAGACTGTGAGCCAGACCTTCTCGTCCAACATCAGTGCCTGACCTCACAAATGCACTTCTAGAGAAATGGTCAAAATTCCCATAAACACACTCCTAAACCTTGTGGAAAGCCTTCCCAGAAGAGTTGAAGCTGTTATATCTGCAAAGGGCGGGATAACTCCATTCATGTGCATCTAAAGGCAGACTGGTGCAGGCCAGTCAAGTTCCTCCACACCAAACTCACTCATCCATGTCTTTATAGACCTTGCTTTGTGCACTGGTGTGCAGTCATGTTGGAACCGGAAGGGGCCAACATACCCCTTCCTTTCACTGGAACTAGGGGGCCGAGCCCAACCCCTGAAAAACAACACCTGAATTCAATGATTTGGAGGGGTGTCCCAAAACATTTGGCAATATAGTGTACATTCTTCACAAGGACACAATTAAATTATATAAAACGTCTTCACCTGTAAAATCTTAAAACAGCTCCCATTTTAACTGTCTCTGACATCACACAGTGTCAGTCTGAAGGAAAGGTGTGAAAACGAAGGCCAAGGAGCATAATCATTTATATTCACAACATATGAATAAGGCATAAAATTATTTCTAAGAGTTTAGATATCCCAGCACCTACAAAACATGACAGAGGCTGATAGGGGAAACCACAGCAAGACCAGTAACCAGTCTGAACGAGTTACAGAGGACAGTAACTGTGAGAAAGTAAACCAGTCTATATATTTAAGAGCTCTGTGTAAACCAGGACTGTATGGAAGGTGTGGCTAGCAAGAAACCATTGAAGAGCCAAGAAGAGCCATGTGAGTGAGAGACCCAGTGAAGATGTGTGTTTTGAGACCAAGATTGATCAACAAACATAGCACAGGTCATACCTCAATTATTAGCATCTCTACAGTGAAATGCAGTGAAATTCTTTGGATTTGTCCTACCTTGTCAGATTTTCCTAGCTATATCTATCGATCCATGGTAGCTCATCAAAAAATCCCACTGGTTTCTGCTCTGCGTCTTTGACTACATAAAATAATTCTGTGTAACACTGCAGAAGATTCTTAATAGGCAATGGAGGCAAGATTTGACAGTGTGGAATCCCTCACCAGATTGTCCTACCAGTATAAAATAAACAGGTAGGATGATTTACAGTTTTTAATCTGTAGTTCCTGGATAAGCCTCCTGGTGGCCCAGCGGCCCGGGTTCAATTCCCGTGCACGGCGCTAACCCAGCCACTAAAGAGTTAACTCTCAGTGCCAGTCCCAAGCCCGGATAAAATAGGAGAGTTGTGTCAGGAAGGTCATCCAGTGTAAAACCTGAGCCAAATCGAAACATGAGGACCAGATGATCCAAACAGGGAGCAGCTGAAAGAACAACAATCTGTAGTTCCTGGACAGATGTTACAACCTCACCCTAAAGATTAGTTCTTGAGATCATTTATAATCAATGCAGAACTATACAGTATATAAAAAAAGAATATAAATGTTAATAAAAAATCATTTCAAAAGTTTAAAGTCATACAACACAGAGGCACATAATACTAAAAAAATACAAAACAATAGTTATTATTAATAGAAATCTGGACTAAATAAGACCACATAGGGCTGTAGATTGTAATCAATTCAAATGATACAGAGAAATACCATCATAAACTATTTTAAAGAATTCATTTGTTCACCACCTATTTAATTTGCACATAAACACATTTAGACTATTCTGTGCCAGTCTCTTGCAGCTCCCACACTGTACCTGAAAATAAAAGAGATGAATATATTAGTATAACTTTTCCATGAAAAATGCTCGCTGGTACTAGCTGACTTTGTAATGTGGCATCATGGTCTGGGGATATTTTTTGTCCTCGGAACCCGTAAGGAATATTGGATGGAAACAAAAAAAAATACAGGGTAATATTACACTAATCAGGCATAACATTATGACCACCTGCCTAACATTGTGTTGATCCCCCTTTTGCTGCCAAATAACAGCCCTGACCTGTCCTGCACTGTGTACAGTATTCTGACCCCTTTCTATCAGAACCAGCATTAACTTCTGCAGCAATTTGAGCAACAGTAGCTCGTCTGTTGGATCGGATCAAACTTTGCTTTAGTTTACTAAAACCTGCTTTAAACTACACTTCTCTTCAGCAGCACAGTGTTCCCAAACACAAGGCCAAAGCAATGCAGGAACAGTTAAAAACAACAAAGTGAATGTTCTACAGTGACAAAGTCAAAGTCCAGATCTGTGACAATGTTAAATATTACTGTCAACAAACAACATCTAAACCGACCTGAACAAACTGGACGGAAATCTGCTGGTAAGAATGGATGAATATCTCTCTTAAACAGTTTGTAAAGCTTGCAGAACTTTACCCCTTAAAGTAACTTAAAGCTTTCTTTGCAGCAAAAGGTGGTTCTGCAAAATGCTAGTCTACAACTAGGTGTGGGATATTTGTGTGTGTGTGTGTGTGTGAGAAAAAATACTAGCTATGTAAGTGTCGATTAATCCAGATAAATCTGGTGACATTAATGGAAGTTGAATATTTTTTGAATATTTATTTGAGGCACAGAATTTACCCCATTAATCATTTGATCAAACCGAGGGGAGCTGTTACGTAAAAGACTATTTATTTAAAGTGATCTGTGATTGATTTGGCTGTGAATTGTGTGAGCACCAGTTTTATCCCTCTATTATTAGTCTAAACACATTTACGGCTTTTAATAGCTGATTAAAGTAAATACTTAGCAATGGTTTTATTTACCCTTTTTCTCAGTGTCCTTCCTCCCAGATGGAGACAGGTGATACTCTGTGTATGGAACCACCTGCCTCCTGCCTCTCTCTGCATGATGTCATCACAGTAAGAACCGCCTCCTCCCACCTCACACACTGCTATGGGAATATAAAAGGAGCTTGTTTTCCCCACAGTACCTCCACTTTGTATAGACACACAAAGAGGCTGTCTTGGTTTTTTAATTTTTTTTGCCTTTGCCAGAGCACTTACAACTCACCATGTCAATGGGAATGGAACTTGGGGGCATTTCCCTGGGTGTACTAGGCTGGATCATATCTATTGTAACCTGTGCTCTGCCTATGTGGAAGGTCACAGCTTTTATTGGAGCTAACATCGTCACAGCACAAGTCATCTGGGAAGGCATCTGGATGAGCTGTGTGGTTCAGAGCACCGGACAGATGCAGTGTAAAGTGTACGATTCCATGCTGGCGCTTCCTCAGGACCTTCAGGCGGCCCGGGCTATGTGCATCATTTCCATCATCCTGGGTGTGCTGGGTTTACTGATCTCCATCATGGGGGCAAAGTGCACCAACTGCATTGAGGACGAGTCGTCCAAGGCCAAGGTCATGATCGTCTCTGGTGTCTGCTTCATCCTCTCTGGCCTCCTGACGCTCATCCCGGTGTCCTGGACCTCCAGCACCGTCGTTCAGGATTTCTACAACCCGTTGGTGCCGTCCACTCAGCGCAGGGAGTTGGGAGCATCGCTGTACATAGGCTTCGGGGCTGCTGTCCTTCTCATCTTCGGAGGAGCGTTGCTATGCTGCACCTGTCCACCACGCGACACCAGGTACAAGCCCCCGAAAAAAGCCTATAACGCTCCTCGCTCCACCAGTGGCTACGGGAAGGACTATGTGTGAAGTTCTTTAAAAGACAGGTAAAGATTAAATGAAGGAAGACTTCTTGAGAATCTTCTGAGTAGACTCCGAGATGAAGGGCTGTGTTACGCTGTTCATATTTGCTTTGTACTGTGTGTGCTCTGTGTGTTTGGAGTAGTTTTTTTTTAAGACTGTACCCGCTGAGTGAGAATTGTTGCTTCTCATTACATTTTTGTACACCTTTTTGTCGTATCTTTAAACCTTGCTATGCTTTTCGAAAACTAGACTCAGGAAGAAAAGGACACACTGCTTTTTTACATGAATTTGCTTATGGAAATCAGACCAGGCGTAGACTCTCAAGTCTCACATGCTGATGACTGAAACCTACATTATTTCAGATTTCTTCCATTTAAATGGACGTTTTTGTGTTTGTGTTTTTATTTAAACTTGTTTGCAGCTTTTATTTTATTTTTTATTGTAATAAGCTTCTAATAAATGATGTTAAATAACTGGACCTGAAGCGCTACAGGTCATGCTGTCCTTTATTCTCTTATATAAATGTTTATGCTGTTGAACTAGAGAGCCTTTTGTGATGTATTAAAAAACCCTGAAAAGGTGTACAGTTGAAATGACTGATGATATTTACTCTGTGTTCTCTGACAACAAAAGAAGACGGACTGCTTAGCTGCTGTGTACTGAAAACAAACACACAAGTCCTTACCACACAGAACTGTCGAAAAGCCGAATTGTTTGCCAGAGGTGGTGGTTAATGAATTACACTAAAGCCTTCAGAGAAAGAGAGAAAGGGAGATAGAGAGAGATAGAGAGGATGTTTAAGGAGTATCTGATGGGATTCTAACATAAAGTATCAGCTAAATAAAACAACAACTTTGTTATGCAATATCATAAAACACAAGGTGGTGTGATGCAGAGTTACTGTTAACACTCCACTGTTGATTATTTTCCAATAATGGCTTGTCCAGAAGTGTTTATACAATAACAATTTTAGAAGAAGAAGAAGAGTTTATTATTATCACCACACATACATTACAGCAGAGTGGAATTTGTTTATAGTTACATTTTGGGCATTTAGCAGACACCCTTATCCAGAGCGACTTACAATTTTTTCTCATTTTATACAACTGAGGGTTAAGGGCCTTGCTCAGGGGCCCAGCACTGGCAGACCTGGGACTCAAACGCTCAACCTTCTGACCAACAGTCTAACACCTTAACCACTCAGCTATCCCAATTTTTTTCTCTTCTTCACATATCCCAGATGAAGAAGTTGGGGTCAGGGCACAGGGGTAGCTATGATAAAGCGCCCCAGGAGCACCTTGCTCAGTTGGCCAACAGTGGAGCTTGGTGGTGCCTGGGCTTGAACCCTAATCCTTTTACCCCAATTTGCCTGTTAGCATTATATATACACCATTCTGAATGACACATTTCATCCATTTAGATTTGCATTTAAGGTTGTGAAACATCCATGAGACAAGTTAGTTCCTCTTATCATGTTTTTCATTTCCTCACCTCTCTTTACTTCTCTCTTCTGAAGTGTCCACTACAGATATCTATAAAGGTTTGTATCTCCAGTGATTTCGGGAAATCTAAAATTAAAAACAAAAATAAAACGTGTCCTGCAACAAACAACAACGGTCCGAAACATGTAGTAAAAAATTTATATCTCACAATCATCACAGTCATAAGAGTTGATTCAAGTGAGTCAAGTGTCATTAAGACTAGGATGGGTCACATGTTTGAAACTGAGAGGACTCTAAAGCTGTTCAGAAATTCATTCATTGTCTTGCCCAGAGGGATGCCCAGACCTCCCTCTCCCTAGACACTACCTCCAACTCTTCTGGGGGGATTCCGAGGCGTTCCCAGGTCAGCCGAGAGACATAGTCCCTCCAGCGTGTCCTGTGTCTCTTCCCGGTGGGGCATGCCAGGAACACCTTCCCAGGGAGATGTCCAGGAGGCATCCGAAACAGAGCCACCTCAACTGGCCCCTTTCGATGTGGAGGAGCAGCGGCTCTACTCCGAGCTCCTTCCAGGTGACAGAGCTCCTTACCCTATCTCTAAAGGAGCGCCCCGCCATCCTTCCCTCACTTGTAAACAAGACCCAGAGATACTTAAACTCCTCCACTTGAGGGAGTAACACTCCTCCAACCTGGAGGGGACAAGCCACCTTTTTCTGGTCGAGATCATTCAGAAGATATTGAAGTTCATTATGAAAGGCAAAGTTTGGGCACAGATTTAATAGTAGAGAATATTTCCCTAATATCACACAGAGAAATGGAAATACAATTAAAAACATCTTTGTAGGAAGGCACTGTGGCTTAGGGATTAGTACATTTGCCTCTCACCTTGTTGTTGGGGGTTTAATTCCTGCCTGTTTGCATGTTCTCTCTATGCTTTGTTTTTTGTTTTTCCTGGTACTCCAGTTTCCTCTTCCAGTCCAAAAGCATGCCTGGTAGACTGGTTGGTATATTTAAATGGTCCTTAGAGTGTGAATTGGTCTATGAGTGTACCCTGTGATGGGTTGGCTGTCCAGGGTGTCCTCCACCTTCTGACCTGAGTCCAAGTCTTTGTAATAAACAGCACAGAAAATATATAAATATATATAAAGTAGGTAGTGTTGCTGCTTTACAGCCTCAGGGTCCAGGGTTCAGTACCGAGCTCAGATTACTGTCTCTATCCAGGTGGGCTTCCCAGCAGGTTCTCCAGTTTCCTCATTTCTCCTAAAAAACAGGTTAGAAGGTGGATTGGTTAGTATAAATTGCCCTAGGGTGGGAATGAGTGTGAGAACGTGTCTGATTCCAGGGCACAGTATGGCATAATCTGATAGATTATATAAGAGCGGTTAGGTGTTCAGTAACACACATCAATGTCCGGTGGAAGCCAAGTACCTCTGAGTTTTATTATTCATTCTGTTGTGTTCCTTACCTTCATTACTGTAGTGGCAACAACTAGGATTATTATCAGTCTGTCAGAAAAAAGGGTTCTTCTGGGATTCCCTAAGGGGTTTATTGGATAATTAAGAGTCCTTAGCTTTTAAAAAGGGCTCTGCTTAGAACCTGTTATGATAGTCATTTTTACCATAGAACCTTCATGTGTCCCCCTGAGAGAGAGAGAGAGAGAGAGAGACAGAGAGATAGATAGATAGATAGATAGATAGATAGATAGATAGATAGATAGATAGATAGATAGATAGATAGATAGATAGATAGATGTTGGTCTTTGTGTGTGTGTGTGTGTGTGTGTGTGTGTGTGTGTGTGTGACAAAATGAAATGTTAAAAATAAAATATCACTAACCGCGGCCCCGGTGTGGTCGATAAGGCAGTGTCAGTTACGCAAGAAGCAGATTATCCCATTACAAAGGTCATTAGGTTTTGCATCTTAAGCCAAAACTGGAGATAAGTTTAAAAATATTTAAAGGCTGAAAGCTTCTCTGCCTCTCAGTCACTTATTCATTCACAAACATCTAATACGTGTTTAAAGTGTGCACAGTTTTTCAAGGTGTCTGTATACCTCAGGTGTACTCGCAGCTTTACAGAAGAAACATACAAAAAAATAAATTATAAAGTTTAAAGGTTAGTTACTATTTATCCCTAATGAGAAGCCTGAGGTGAGGGTGGTGAGGAGAAACTCCCCGAGATGATTTGAGGAAGAAACCTTGAGAGGAACCAGGTTCAGAAAGGAACCTCATCCTCATTTGGGTGACACTGGACAGTAAATAATGTAAATGTAAATAATGTCCCATCTACAACAGCAACCAAGAGCTCATGAGGAACTATTAAGCCAGTGTAGTGTCTGAGTTCATTATAGACTTCCTGGTAGATGCAACAGCAGTTCAAATATGCTATACACCGATCACCTACCTAATATTGTGTCAGCCCCCTTTTGCTGCCAAAGCAGCCCTGACCCGTCCTGCACTGTGTATTCTGACCCCTTTCTATCAGAACCAGCATTAACTTCTTCAGCAGTTTGAGCAACAGTAGCTCGTCTGTTGGATCGGATCACACGGGCCAGCCTTCTCTCCCCACGTGTATCAATGAGCCTTGACTGCCCATGACCCTGTCACCGGTTCACCACTGTTCCTTCCTTGGAGCACTTTTGATAGATACTGACCACTGCAGACCGGGAACACCCCACAAGAGCTGCAGTTTTGGAGATGCTCTGATCCAGTGGTCTAGCCATCACAATTTGGCCCTTTTGGTCAAACTCGCTCAAATCCTTACGCTTGTCCATTTTTCCTGCTTCTAACATCAACTCTGAGGACAAAATGTTGACTTGCTGCCTAATATATCCCACCCACTAACAGGTGCCTTGATGAGGAGATCATCAGTCTTATTCACTTCACCTGGCAGTGGTCATAATGTTATGGCTGATCTGTGTATATTGGAATTACACAGTAGAGGGAAGAACAGAAAATTAAATACTGCACCATATAATGATGGGAAACTACTGGTTATAGTCACCATAATTCTTGTTTTTGGTCATGCTTTTATTGCTTACTTTAACACACTATTTGGCCATTTTGCTTACTTACTGACATTAAAGTCTTATTAATTTTCTTTCAGACAGTATGTGAGTAGACGTTTACACAGGATGTGTTTGCAGTTGAGTTCATCTAAGCTTCGTATTACACCAAGGAACAGATTGGTCACACCTTCCTTAAGCAAAGTCACCACAGAGACAATACACTTGGGATAAGCAACCTGTTTTTCCAAGTACAGAAGAGTATTTATGCCCACACTGACTAACATAACGCACTAGTTTCTAGTTTCATTCACATCAACTCCAGAATCTAGAACACTTGATTACTCAAGTGTTCATGGGAAACATTTAGTAGCGGTCAAAAAGCAAACAGCAAACTAGTAAAACAGCAGATATTTTCAAGCAACTAATGACTTACGGTTCTCAGTTTCTGACAGGATTAGACAGTGTACAATGAGATGAATTACCTCAAATATCAAATCAGATGCCAAAAATCTTGTGATTAGACATCAAGGATGTTTGAGGAGAATTAGTCAACTTCATACCTGAAGTGATCTGAATGCAGAAGTAAATAAAAAAAAATAATAAAAGGTCAGCAATAAACAAGAGGAACAACGAAGGGGAAGCATTAACTTGTGAAAACAATAGATATCGTCAGATTAAAATTTTCTTCCCTGATTGCTGATTGTTGATTTCTCAGTATTTGTGCTGACAAATATGATCACCATTATGGCTGACATTAGGAAATCGGACCACAGAGAGTGAGTGCAGTTTCAGGGTTTTATCATCTGGAACCAAAATAGACGTTTAAAACAATATAAAATCAGATAGCTCACATACACCAATCATGCATAACATTATGACCACTGCCAGGTGAAGTGAATAAGACTGATGATCTCCTCATCATGGCACCTGTTAGTGGGTGGGATATATTAGGCAGCAAGTCAACATTTTGTCCTCAAAGTTGATGTTAGAAGCAGGAAAAATGGACAAGCGTAAGGATTTGAGCGAGTTTGACCAAAAGGGCCAAATTGTGATGGCTAGACCACTGGATCAGAACATCTCCAAAACTGCAGCTCTTCTGGGGTGTTCCCAGTCTGCAGTGGTCAGTATCTATCAAAAGTGGTTCAAGGAAGGAACAGTGGTGAACTGGAGACAGGGTCATGGGCGGTCAAGGCTCATTGATGCACGTGGGGAGTGAAGGCTGGTCCGTGTGATCCGATCCAACAGACGAGCTACTGTTGCTCAAACTGCTGAAGAAGTTAATGCTGGTTCTGATAGAAAGGGTCAGAATACACAGTGCAGGACGGGTCAGGGCTGTGTTGGCAGCAAAAATCCACAGCACCACAGCATATACTAATACTAAAACAAATACTAATATACCATAGTTTCAGAAGCATTCTTGATGTCTTGTCTTGATGATTTTTAAAGTACACACGTTAAACCATTCCCAATTCCTGTTCTTGCCATAAACACCAGTAATGTAATAGAATTTTAATTGAATTAGATTGTGTAATATTACTTTGGTACACTCCCTGTGTAACCCAGGTTGTCAAATGGCCCTAGAACTGATTGTATCTGGCTTATCCTAAACATCGTTAATAATCGCTTCTTCTTTTCTCAGATTTAAATAGAACATTTAAAACAATGGAATATGAAATACTCATCATTCTAAATCTGATTCAGCCGGTTTACAAACAGCGTTTTAGACTTGACCTGCAGATTATTCCATCAGAAATGATAGCAACCTATGTGAAAGATCACGTTTGTTGTGTTTTGCAACGTTCAGCCTCAGGTCAGGTCATGATATATGACAGTATCATGATAATAACGTTGTGTAAACCATCTGTGAGTTCACGTTAGATCATGTAGTGATGCTATACACATAGATAAGCAAACATATGCTTTTCTGGTCAAAATGAGAAATCAGGACCATCATTTCTCAAAAGCATTGTAAAGTGACCGGTAGAGGAAGTATTAAATGCTAACGTATTGGAATGAGCACATTAATATAAATTTTGGAATTATAGCCATCACTATTGTCCAAGCTACTGTTAAACAAATATGTAATTTAATACCTTCTAATCAAGTGCTAGAAGAAGTCTTTATTTCTCACATATAAATCCACCAGGTATAACATTATGACCAATATTGCGTTGGTCCCCCTTTTGCTGCCAAAACAGCCCTGACCCGTCCTGCACTGTGTATTCTGACCCCTTTCTATCAGAACCAGCATAAACTTCTTCAGCAGTTTGAGCAGCAGTAGCTCGTCTGTTGGATCGGATCACACGGACCAGCCTTCTCTCCCCACATGTATCAGTGAGCCTCAGCCGCCCATGACCCTGTCACCGGTTCACCACTGTTCCTTCCTTGGACCACTTTTGATAGATACTGACCACTGCAGATTGGGAACACCCCACAAGAGCTGCAGTTTTGGAGATGCTCTACGATACTGATACTGATACGTTATCTGTAACCTCTGTAACCATGGCTCAGTCTCTCGGGCTCCATGAACCCTTCTTGTATCTGCTGTTTTGACCCTCTCCTCTCATACACGTCTATCTGATTTTTGTTAAACATCCTACCACTTTCCGTCTGCCTAAACACGTCTAACCCCCCTAACGGTGTCGTCCCCTAAAGCTGCAGTGACTAGTTCAGTACACAAAAGGAGTGAATTTGCCAAGTTCAAAGTGCAAGTTCGTGCCTGATTATAAGACCCCTTGCTAATAAATCTTTAGAGTTTAACAACCACAAGAGATGAGCTGGGAAAAGTAACTCATGACATGCACTTTGTTTTGCGCTTACATTTTCTTTACTGGGGACTATTTATTCACCACTGCGTATTATGACATAAAACAATTCCCAAGCCCTTATATAAGTGAGATATTTTTATTGGAATGGACAGTTAAGTGGACATCAGAAATGTAAGAAGCTTAACGATTTGAATCGTTTGGCTGAGTTATGACTTCTGGTTATTGAATAATAACAAATATAAGACTTTTTTTATTAAAATAACAGAAGAGACCTTCACATCCAGTGCTCCTGAATCCGTTATCTGATCTCAATAACCCTGAGGTATGTGTCTGTACATGGTCTAATAAAAATGTTGTTAATTCTAAAACACAATTTCACAGATTTGTGCATGTATAATATTAAATTCAATTATAAAGTATTAGCTGAACTTTATTACTGCTGGATTTTATATTGAACACGGGGATTTTTGAAATTTTTTTGTTTTGTATTCTGTATCAGACGCATGCGCTCTGTGTCAGGTGAGCAGAATAAAGCCCTGGGTCACGTGACCGATACTGCAGCAGGTGAGTTTATTTGCCTTTGACGTTATGAGCCTATAAACCGACTCCTTTCAGTGAGTCGTGTCATTTGATTCACCACACCACTAAGAGTCGGCTCCTTCGGCTCCCAGGCGGTTCATTCCCGTTCTTGTTAATGTTTGCGTTTTAAACGCGCAATGTGAATGAAATTTCTGAATGAAGCGTCACTTTACATTCGAATTAACAATAAAACATCAATGTGTTTTTATTAAAATTATTTATTTCTACGTTATTCTTATCCTCACAGCTAAGAGTCAAGTACACGGCTTACTATTCAAATGAGCGATTAGTCAGAGGTCAAAAATAGGAGCAGAAATTAATAAATGAATAATAACATGGCTTAAACCTAGAAAGAAAAAAAAAAATAAAGGACATAGAAATATATTATATATATATATATATATATATATATATATATATATATATATATATATATATATATATATATATATATAAATCGACTCAAAGAGTCGACTCATTCTTACACGTTCATGTGGAGGTGTGATGTCTCTTTAGTCCATAAGGTTATAAGGTAAAGTAATAAGACGTAAGAAAAACCTACATGTCATATGCAGGTCTAATTTGCTCTCCTAAAGGAGCTTTATAAAATAACGTACTGTAAATGCACAGTGGTCATTAATAACTAAATATGTACATCTGATGAGTTTTAATGCTACACTACATCCTATAGCTTAAGGTTTGAAGGACGTATGCCTGAGGATGTCTTCTGTGAAAAGCATGTGCATCCTGAAAGGTACAGGTGAAAGAATACCTGTAGAAAGATTACCTGAATGAACTGACCTTCAGGTGGACATCTAGGTAAAAATGGGGGTGGTGGGGTTAGAGGTCGTGTCCCCAAGTGTGTACATCACCAGTTTCCTGTGTTCATTAATCCATTAACACTGCAGTGAATCTTTTCCTAAGAACAGAGCTAGTAGACTTAATATAGACTCCAATGGAAATCATTCTGATATTTGTAAATGTTCAACAGTAAGTCAGGCCCGGGATTAGTCTTATGTACTTTAAATATTGACCTATTGCTTTATTTTCTAACATTAACAGTAAAATATTTTAGAGGGTGGTTAATTTTACACTGCTTGTTTTGAGTCACTGTTAATGAAAAAGCAGTAAAAGTGTACATTAATAGAAATTTAGTTCACTGCAATGACCGGAATTAACCAGGAAGTCTGCTGCTTTTCTTATTGGCAGCACAGAACAAAAGACTCTTTTGGAGACATATACACTGATCAGGCATAACATTATGACCACCTGCCTAATATTGTGTTGGTGCTGCCAAAACAGCCCTGACCCGTCCTGCACTGTGTATTCTGACCCCTTTCTATCAGAACCAGCATTAACTTCTTCAGCAGTTTGAACAGTAGCTCGTCTGTTGGATTGGATCACACGGGCCAGCCTTCTCTCCCCACGTGCATCAGTGAGCCTCAGCCGCCCATGACCCTGTCACCGGTTCACCACTGTTCCTTCCTTGGGTCACTTTTGATAGATACTGACCACTGCAGACCGGGAACACCCCACAAGAGATGCAGTTTTGGAGATGCTCTGATCCAGTGGTCTAGCCATCACAGTTTGGCCCTTTTGGTCAAACTCACTCAAATCCTTACACTTGTCCATTTTTCCTGCTTCTAACATCAACTTTGAGGACAAAATGTTCACCTGCTGCCTAATATATCCCACCCACTAACAGGTGCCATGATGAGGAGATCATCAGTCTCATTCACTTCACCTGGCACTGGTCATAAGGTTATGCCTGGTCAGTGTAGTGTCTCCTCATGGGCAGAACACTGTGCTGGGTTAGGTGAGTAACCTGCTCACCAGTTTAAGCCATTGACAGGTATGACCAATCATACAAAGGTGTCCATTTCCAGACTGCTTTTCTTGTAAACGGCATTGCAAGCTTCAGCTCCTGTTTGAGATCTCACCATGGGAACACTGTGTATAGTTTCTCTCCGGCGTTGCCTATAGCACCAAGCACAGCAGTCACTGGCTCGCCCTTCACAACAAGTCCAGCTTTAGAAACTGCAATGGCTGCATAATGTGGAGAGGCCAGAACGGGGAAATTACAGGGGAAACTTATCTTCAGACTACAGTAGGACAGGAACTAGTTAAAGTTTCACAACTAAACTGATGTCATCTTTGGAAAAACAAATAATAAAATGCATAAAAGGGCAGAGTGTGATTAATATACAAGACTGGTGTGTTATGCTTCGCCAGCCATTTGGAGACATAAATGAGTGAATTATGTATATGACGCTCCTGAGGTGACTTGCACACATGGTGTTCATTTGTGGTCTAAAGTATTGAATGTGTTTACTTGCTGTTGTCAGCTCAAGTCCATAAGTTGTCCATGTGACTTTTGTGAATCATTCTTTACATATTCATTCCACATTTATTGTGGAACTGGTCATAATGTTATGCCTGATCTGTAATCACAGGTTGAAATATACGTCTCATTAGTTATGAGGAAGTTATAAGAGGAAGTAATTCCTAAGGCTCGGGACTAAAATATATTTTAAACAGTCCAACACAGAGACTGTAGAGACTTGTGTGAGGTTTTTGCACAAAATGCCAATATATAGTACTACAATAGGAAATACACAAATAATGGTCCAGCTATACAGAATAGAGTCAGCATCAACAGAAACATATGATTTTTAAGAGAATGTTATTTTGATGTAAATAAGTTTATTTGAATAAGAACGTATTTGAATAGTTTCGGGTAATAATTTTAGACTAGAAATCAGGTGTTCATCTCGTCTGTAACAAACAAACACATGAAAAGAATAAAGAATGGTGTCTGGCGCCACCGTTTGGTGTATAGACACACATACACACACATGCACACACACACACACACACACACACACGTGCGTCAAATTGTCGCCACAAGGCTCTAAGCATGGATTTGTTTAGAATGTCTTTCTATACTGTAGCATTACAGAGTCTCCTCACTGAACCTGGATTAGCTCTATAGCGCCTCTAACAGTGGACATTGTCTCAGAGCAGCTTTACACAACATGAGAATATTCCTAATCAATCCTAATGAGAAGCCTGAGGCGACTGTGGTGAGGAAAAACTCTCTGAGATGGAAGAGGAAGAACCAGGAGGAACCAGACTCAGAAGAGAACCTCATCTTTATCTGGGTGACACCAGAGAGTGATTATAAATGATTATAAACACTGTAGAGTGATTATAAATGATTATAAACACCAGAGTGTGATTATAAATGATTATAAACACCGGAGAGTGTGATTATAAATGATTATAAACACCAGATAGTAATTATAAATGATTATAAACACAGAGAGTGTGATTATAAATGATTATAAACACCAGATAGTAATTATAAATGATTATAAACACAGAGAGTGTGATTATAAATGATTATAAACACAGAGAGTGTGATTATAAATGATTATAAACACCAGAGTGTGATTATAAATGATTATAAACACCAGAGTGTGATTATAAATGATTATAAACACCAGAGAGTGTGATTATAAATGATTATAAACACCAGAGAGTAATTATAAATGATTATAAACACAGAGAGTGTGATTATAAATGATTATAAACACCAGAGTGTGATTATAAATGATTATAAACACCAGAGTGTGATTATAAATGATTATAAACACCAGAGTGTGATTATAAATGATTATAAACACCAGAGAGTGTGATTATAAATGATTATAAACACCAGAAAGTAATTATAAATGATTATAAACACAGAGAGTGTGATTATAAATGATTATAAACACAGAGAGTGTGATTATAAATGATTATAAACACCAGAGTGTGATTATAAATGATTATAAACACCGGAGAGTGTGATTATAATTGATTATAAACACAGTGATTATAAATGATTATAAACACCGGAGAGTGTGATTATAAATGATTATAAACACAGTGATTATAAATGATTATAAACACCAGAGTGTGATTATAAATGATTATAAACACCGGAGAGTGTGATTATAAATGATTATAAACACAGTGATTAAAAATGATTATAAACACCGGAGAGTGTGATTATAAATGATTATAAACACCGGAGAGTGTGATTATAAATGATTATAAACACAGTGATTAAAAATGATTATAAACACCAGAGAGTGTGATTATAAATGATTATAAACACCGGAGAGTGTGATTATAAATGATTATAAACACCGGAGAGTGTGATTATAAATGATTATAAACACAGTGATTAAAAATGATTATAAACACCGGAGAGTGTGATTATAAATGATTATAAACACCAGAGAGTGTGATTATAAATGATTATAAACACAGTGATTAAAAATGATTATAAACACCGGAGAGTGTGATTATAAATGATTATAAACACAGTGATTAAAAATGATTATAAACACCGGAGAGTGTGATTATAAATGATTATAAACACCAGAGAGTGTGATTATAAATGATTATAAACACAGTGATTAAAAATGATTATAAACACCGGAGAGTGTGATTATAAATGATTATAAACACAGTGATTAAAAATTATTATAAACACCAGAGTGTGATTATAAATGATTATAAACACCAGAGAGTGTGATTATAAATGATTATAAACACAGTGATTATAAATGATTATAAACACAGTGATTATAAATGATTATAAATACCGGAGAGTGTGATTATAAATGATTATAAACACCAGAGAGTGTGATTATAATTGATTATAAACACAGTGATTATAAATGATTATAAACACCGGAGAGTGTGATTATAAATGATTATAAACACAGTGATTATAAATGATTATAAACACCAGAGTGTGATTATAAATGATTATAAACACCGGAGAGTGTGATTATAAATGATTATAAACACCAGAGTGTGATTATAAATGATTATAAACACAGTGATTATAAATGATTATAAACACCAGAGTGTGATTATAAATGATTATAAACACCGGAGAGTGTGATTATAAATGATTATAAACACCAGAGTGTGATTATAAATGATTATAAACACAGTGATTATAAATGATTATAAACACCAGAGTGTGATTATAAATGATTATAAACACCGGAGAGTGTATGATTATGAATAATGACCTCTCTTCAGTCATGTACGGTCAGTTTGAGTTGTGTGATGGAGATACAGGGTGTGTAGGATGTTACTGTGTGTAATGATTAGGAGGTTGTTGTCCACATGAGGTCAGCATCTTCTCTTCGAATGTCCGAAATCTTCATGAAGCGGAACACATCACGGAATTGCCTGATCGGTGTATAATATAACATAAATACATCCATATAAAAAGGTTTTCTTTTTAGAACATATGTACTTGTTCACTACATGAATACCATATATATTATATATAGTAATGAAATGTTTCTAACAGTGAAGACTCTTTAAAGTAAATAAATAAATAAATATTTCGCACGTACGGCGTCATGACGTCACGGCGGAAGAGTCGGCAGGACGTCAGCGCCGCATGTGCACGCCTGCGGAGCTGTAGAGTGGACTTAAATGAAAGCTCCCTTGCCTGCTCCTTCAGTCCAATGGTCAGCGTCACCATGAGCGTCCTGTGCCGTGTGTTAACCAGAGGACTGTTCAGAGGACAGCTCCAGCGTCCGTCTCCAGCCGGACTTCAGTATTTCTGTAGCGGGGTGTCGCGACTGGACGGCGGTCAGCGAGACAGCGCGGCTCTCTCCACCAGGTGCTGACCTTTAGGACAAATACAGACAAATATTTACATTTAAATTAAATGTCGTGTGTGTCTAATAAGATGCAGTGTGTGTGGTCAGTGACATAACTCGTGTTACTAGCTTAATTGTGACTGGCCAGCTAGTTACAGATTGACCTAGCTCGTGGAGCTGCTATGCTATAAACCTTATATAAACTATTTATAGAGCTTAACCTTTGTTTTTGTCCAGAACTCCATTTTAGTGACCACAACTGATATAGCAGATCAGATGAATATAAAGGACATAATTCCGAACACTTCCGCTTATTCAGGCAAAATAAATCCAGTAAAATGTGATGTTGATGCATTAAATACAAAGTCTGGTCACTGTTCTAAAATGACCATCACTCTCTTTTTTTCCTCTATTGCGTTGTCAATCAGAAAAAACCCAAGCCTTGTAACTTCTCTTAAATATCTCAGTGAACGGTACCAGCATGACCAGCATGACCAGCACACTGCGGTTGAGAGAGTGTTCAAGAGGCTAAAAATCATGAAGTGGGGAATTTTTTTTGATTGCACAATAATGCCAGAGTTTAAGTTCACTTCTCCAAGAAGTTCAGATGTGAGGAAATGCATTAAACAGAACCTCTGTGGTGAGAGCTGCTGGACAGGCCGAAGGAGTAAAGCACTGCTGCATCGTGATTTTTAAGTCAAAGAATCAAAAGCGTATTGTTGATTACATTTTTGTGGTAATTATAATGCAATATTTGACAAGGTAGAAATTAGGTGTTTTCGTAATATTGTGACACTTTCATAATAATACATTTTTTCCTTCAATATTGCACCTGTAGCAACAATTATATAAACACCAACATGATCTTGGTAGAGCCAGACCTTCTTGTCATCACAACATCAGTGCCTGACCCAGAAGAGTTGAAGCTGTTATAGCTGCAAAGGATGGGACAACTCCATATTACATTCATGTACATGGAAAGGCAGACATCCCAGTTTTGGTCTGACTCACAGTCTCTGTTCTAATTCATCCCAAAGGTGTTCTATGGGGTTGAGGTCAGGACTCTGTGCAGGCCAGTCAAGAGTTCCGTTCACTGGAACTAAGGGGCCGAGCCCAACCCCTGACGAACAGCACCTGAATTCATTGATTTGGAGGGGTGCCCCAATACTTTTGGCAGTATAGTGTATTTTTTGTATTTATTTTTGTTCACCTTTGTGTGTCAGTCATGAATTTAAATACATCAGTAGATAAGATCAGCAGTCACTCAATACTGATTCAGCACTTCAGACTAAACAGCAAACCCTTGTAAATTGATCTTTACTTGATCTTGATGTCTGTCTTAACATTTTATTTACACTTTCGAATTTGACGAGCGTGTGTTTGCATAACTCTGACCTAGCAGGCTGCAGTGTTGAAACCTTTAGCTAAACAACCAATGTGAAACTTTTTACATTCTGTAGACTCTGTTGCAAGCTTCCCATTCATTTAACTGGGAGATTGCATATAGACTTAAGAATTACCCCTTAAAAGAGTTCTTTAAAATCATTTGTTTTTACTTTATTCAGTGTCTTATACATTTGTAGGAATGAAGGCTTATAATGTACAATGAGGAACATACTGATCATGATCCTGCACTGCCCTGGCATTCACTCTAACTATATTATATTACCACAGCTAGCCAATTGTAAAAGGATTATAATGAAAAAATGTATTTATTTATTTTTTTTCTATATTCTATTTTTTTGTCTATAATATGTTTTAAATATATTTCATTTGTTGAGATCATGACATCTCTTGCCTGTGTGCTTTCCATCCAGAAACTCAGATAAACATCTAGTACTAATATGTGCATACACCGATCAGGCATAACATTATGCCCACCTGCCTAATATTATGTTGGTGCTGTCAAAACAGCCCTGACCCGTCCTGCACTGTGTATTCTGACCCCTTTCTATCAGAACCAGCATTAACTTCTTCAGCAATTTGATCAACAGTAGCTCGGCCAGCCTTCTCTCCCCACGTGCATCAATGAGCCTCAGCCGTCCATGACCCTGTTGCCGGTTCACCACTGTTCCTTCCTTGGACCACTTTTGATAGACACTGACCACTGCAGACCGGGAACACCCCACAAGAGCTGCAGTTTGGCCCTTTTTGGTCAAACTTGCTGAAATCCTTAAGCTTGTCCATTTTTCCTGCTTCTAACATCAACTTTGAGGACAAAATGGTCACTTGCTGCCTAATATATCCCACCCACTAACAGGTGCCATGATGAGGAGATACTCAGTCTTATTCACTTCACCTCTCAGTGCTCCCAGTGTTATTCCTGGTCGGTGTATTTGTATGTATTATTGGTTAAGCCCACTGTCACACTCATGCTGTGCTTGTTCAGGATGAATTTGTATGTCACCTCCAACTCTTATTCAGTTTGTCATTCCTGACCGAGTCACAGTGATAACAGCGTGTTCTTCGTCTGTTTTAGCCCTGTTAACCTGAGCTATGATGTGTATGATGGTAAAGAGGACGGCGTTCCCCTCGTCTTTCTGCACGGATTATTCGGGAGCAAATCAAACTTCACCTCTATAGCGAAGTCTCTGGTGCAGAGGACAGGCCGAAAGGTATGGGAGACGACTCCATCATCCTACAAGCTGATAATTCTGTATGGAAAGGAACTCTTTCCAGGAATAAAACACAGGAAACTGTGCTGTTTTAGGAAAGTAATCAATAAAGGTGGTGCTGTGATGTGATCTGGTGAAGAATAAAGTTACTGTCAGAATTACCCAAAGTAGATTAGTGGAACCTTGGTATACGAATGCACTCTCTTATGAACTTTCGCCTTTAGAATTGAAATTTTGCAAGAAATTTGCATCGGCATACGAAACATTTTCAGCAAATGAACGACCTGAACTGAACTGAACACTGGCTAAGTCGCACATATGTCCAGGAAGCAAAGCGAGTTTAGGAATTTTACGATTGTTTGTTCAGATAGTGAAAGCTGTTGGGAAATAGTCGACCCATGACACCAGCATGCGTTCAGAAGCTAGTTGATTTTTCGGGCGTTTTTTTTTGTTGATAGATTGGTGGTGTGGGTGGACTGTTCTATTTTTAGCCCAAGCTTGGTGGCACGACTTCCTGTGAGGAGCCTTGACATGGAATGCTTAGCTTGGGTCAGTTCTTTCTCAGTTAGCAGCCATACAGTTTACATACGCTTTGTATTGGGAATATTTTTGGATTATTTGCATTTAAGTTATTTCTTATGGGAACATTTGTTTCGCAATACAGATTGAACACAGGAGAACTCACCTCCAGAACCAATTCGTTTCCTGTGCCGAGGTTCCGCTGTCTAGCATGTCTAGCAGAGCTTTATTCCTCTTATACCACAGCGAATTTGCAATACAGTTTCTTTATAGTGATGTGCAATGTTGTCGTGTTACTGAGAAACCAGTAAGTCCTCTACTTTCTCATGTCTGGGAACTTGTTGAAACTGCTCCTCCTTACATAAACGATATAAATAAATGCCTCCCTTTAGAAGGCTTCCTCAAATCAACGCTTATAAAAGTTTCCTTCTTAAATAGCAACACATTTTTAAAAACTTGTTTTAGATTATACAGGTTATACAAGTTCCTCTGAATGTCTGGTACCTATAGAAATGTTCACATATTAAAACCATATTTAAATGAAAGCCAGCACTGTTGTCCAAGCTTCTCTTATAGAACTTAAATCACCTGTTAAAGCAGCGCTGCGGTGTAAAAGGGATCAGTAATGCTGAATCCATTCCCTGGCCATCAGTAACTGTATCCCTGCTAGTGTCCTAACTGTACTTTGTCTAGTCAGGTGCTGACCGTAGATGCTCGTAACCATGGCAACAGCGCACACAGCCCGGGTTTGACGTACGAGGCCATGACTAACGATCTGAAGCATCTGCTTAATCAGCTTCACATTGGGAAGTGTATTCTCATCGGGCACAGCATGGGGGGCAAAACTGCAATGACCACAGCTTTGTCACAGGTATGATCTATGATAAGCGCAGAACACAATAACAAATCCCAAAACACAAGGACGAATCAGACGAAGCGGAAAAGTTCAGTATAGCTTGCAAATGGAATTCTTCCCTCTGATTGGACGAGACATCTGTCTCTCAAGATATACAGCAAGTAAGAAATTGTATATCTAACGTTATTTCTTGTACGTATGGAGTTCTGCCTTCACTTTAAACCAGTTTATTTTCGTTGATACTTTTAATCTTTTAAAGAAAATAACAAACATATATGTTTATATTTATAAGAAAATGGAGTTCATTCAGCTCTACTGTGAGGAAGGACGTTCATATGGTCAGTGTGATGTTGGATATACTGATAGTGTATCATGGAGTAAAGATTAGTTTATCTCTAAAAACACACCTGAAGAACACAGGAATGTTGGGAAGAGCAAACTATTCCAGATTAAAGGAGGTAAGGAGCGCTATAAGAGCAGAGCTGTGTTCATACACACACCAATCCACTTTCTACTGCTGCAGCTACTGCTGGACTTCCTGAGATGACCTATGTAGATCCTGATTGACCGATGTCTCGTCCAATCAGAGGGAAGAATTCTGTTCGCAAAAACTATACCTATCTTTTCGCTTTGTTTTCAGATTTGTTATTGTGTTTTGCTCTTCTCAGTCAGCGTAGTATGATGAGTTTTAATTCTGAAGTCATACATTTGTTCAGTTTCCTTATACATATATATATATATTTGTGCTGTTCTGTGTACGGCAGCCCAGTTTGGTGGAGCGGCTTGTTGTGGTAGACATCAGTCCTGTTCCGACGTCGGCTCGTACCTTTATGAAGGGATATATCGATGCTATGAAGGAGGTGAAGATACCCAGCAACATTCCACGCTCGACCGCACGCAGGGTCGCTGAAGATCAGCTCCGAAAACATGTCAAAGTAAGACAATACTTCTGTAATATGTTTCATTCATTTTTTTTTTTGTAGGAAATTTCTTCTTCACCCTACATTGGCCCCGGCTATCTCACGTAATCAGTCTACAAAATACAATAATTCCCAAACATTCTCAATCAAATCGAGCGAGGCTCATAAATCTTGTTGTTTCATGATTTTCTACTACTTTAGTTTATATCATTTTTTTGTTATTTAACATTTCCTACACGTACATTTTAAATCTCTCCTTTGTGGGCACAGGAGCACTCGGTCCGGCATTTCCTCCTCACTAATCTGGTAGAACAGAACGGACACTATGCCTGGAGGATAAATCTGGAGGCCATCTCAAATCATCTGATGGACCTCATGGGGTTCCCCGAGTTTAACACGACCTACGACGGTCCCACCCTCTTCCTGGGCGGCAGTAACTCGGAATATGTCAGGTAATGACTCCATTGTTTTCTTAAATTGGCATATGACATAATGGCATATAACATAATGACACACACACACATACACACACATACACGCACACACAAAGAGTGCATACGATAGGGTTGTTATTATGCTATTACTATGACTAATGTTGCTATAACAGTATTATTACTGTATTCACGTCAGGTAATGACAGCACTGTTGTCTTAAAAATACCTTAAATTGGCATATCCTCCATTTCGCACACACACACACACACAGTGCATATGATAGGGTTGTTATTGTTATTACTATTACTAATGTTGCTATAACTTTGCTATAACAGTATTATTACTGTATTCACTCTTTCTTTGTGCTACAGATTTTATCCTCCTTTACTCCGTGAACTACTTCAGAACACTGACAGTCTCACAGGTCCCCCAAAATGGCACCAGGCCCCCAAAAAAAGAAGAATATATTTTATTTCATTGAATTATAAATGTATTATCTGTGTGTTATAAAGTGTTGCAGATTAGACCTGTTCATTGGATAATTAAAATCTTCCCTGATTCATCTGCACCTCGAGTCCTAACGACATGATTACTAAAACCTGCCAGGTTTACTCCTTCCTTCATCTGTTTTAATGGCCTGGTTTTGTCACAGTACCGAATGTTCTCCTGCGTAGAAACAGGGCAGGACTTTACCCGGTCACTCAAATCTCAACCTCGAGTCACATGAGCGACGATGATGATGATGATGATGATGATTATGATGATGGGAAAAGCATAAAAGAAACAAAATCTGCATTTATTTTTAATTCAATTAGTTTTAGAGACATGCTGGTTTTGTTTTCTTAGCTTTTTGGTACATTATTGTATAGTGAATTACAATTAATTTTATGTTAATTACATTTTCTTTCTTTCAAGTCAGCAAGGGAAATTTTAATGCTCTGTGGCAGATGTTTATGGCAGGCTATATTCTTAACAGCTGGCAGAATGTGAGAACCGGTTTCTAAAGAACGTGTTCAGATCTATTTAATTATTCCAGTAATCCATCTGGATTACTTTTCTGACGGATGAGGCGTATGTTTTATTCCGGACAATAGGTCCAAAAATATTTATTCTACTCTTTCTTTCTTCATTTCCCCCCTAGCTCAGAGGATTATCCTGAAATCCAGCGTCTCTTTCCGTATGCGGATATCCAGTACATCCCCGATGCCGGTCACTGGATTCATGCTGACAAGCCTCTGGACTTCATCAGTTCTATTATCACATTTGTGCAATCATAGACCCCGACTGACCTTTTTTTTTGTTTGTTTGTTTGTTTTCCATTTTAAAAACATGTATTTGTCCATGACTGTCATATACACACACACAGTACTGTGCAAAAGTATAAAGCGTTCTACAGAAATATTGCAAAATAACAAGTTTCAACGATCAGGTATAACATTATGACCATTGACAGTTGAAGTGAATAAGACTGAGTATCTCCTCATCATGGCACCTGTTAGTGGGTGGGATATATTAGGCAGCAAGTCAACATTTTGTCCTCAAAGTTGATGTTAGAAGCAGGAAAAATGGACAAGCGTAAGGATTTGAGTGAGTTTGACCAAAAGGGCCAAATTATGATGGGTAGACCACTGGATCAGAGCATCTCCAAAACTGCAGCTCTTGTGGGATGTCTGCAGTGGTCAGTATCTATGGCTGGGTATCTCGGGTCAGGGCTGTTTTGGCAGCAAATGGGGGACCAAGACAATATTCGGCAGGTGGTCATAATGTTATCCCTGATTGGTGTATAATGATCTAAGAGATAGCACTCACACAGCTATTCGTAGCTCCATATCTAACAAGATCTGTTCAGAAAGCGTAGACAAGTTACCATGTAGACTTTGGTAGAACAAAAACACAAATTTGATTAAAACCAGATTTTTAGGCGTCAGCATCCGATGAGTTTTCCCATGCTGCCATGCAAACGAGTTCTATTAATTTGTATTCCAAAAATTATGAAAATTCTCTGTTAGAGTGATCTGTTACAGAAGTCTATTTGTATTATTTATTTTTTAAGACCATGTAAGTCTAAATCTGGTCAGTAAAATGACCACATAAGGCAAAATGTAGAGCGTCTCTGACTGTTGCACAGTACCCTCATCACTCAGTCACACACTGACATAACCGTTTTATTTCTCACAAATACTTTTCAGGTCATTACGTTGCTCATCCTGGCAAACAGTGCAGTCTATCTGACAAACGTAATAATAATGAACTAGAATGTAAATGACCTTCTGACCTATCGTGAGAAGGTAGACTCTTCAAGGCAGTGAAGACTTGCTTGTCTTCGTTTATTATCAGTCAGCTTTCTTCTCTAATCGAATGTCAAAAGGTGCCTATGCAATAGTGGCCTGGCTTTTTGGCACTCTTTTTAATCTTACATGAACCTCTCACCCAAGCACTGAGACTCCACTACTGCACTGACATCTGGACATCGTGTTCTGTTGTAGATACACTATGGCGCCAAAAGTTTTGGGACACCCCTCCAAATCATTGAGTTCAGGTGTTGTTTTTCAGGGGTTGGACTCGGCCCCTTAGTTCCAGTGAAAGGAACTCTTAATGCTTCAGCTTCATACCAAGACATTTTGGACAATTTCACGCTCTTTGTGGGAACAGTTTGGGGATGACCCCTTCCTGTTCCAACATGACTGCACACCAGTGATCAAAGCAAGGTCCATAAAGACATGGATGAGTGAGTTTGGTGTGGAGGAACTTGACTGGCCGGCAGAGAGTCCTGACCTCAACCCCATAGAACACCTTTGGGATGAATTAGAGTGGAGACTGTGAGCCAGACCTTCTCGTCCAACATCAGTGCCTGACCTCACAAATGCACTACTAGAGGAATGGTCAAAAAATTCCCATAAACACACTCCTAAACCTTGTGGAAAGCCTTCCCAGAAGAGTTGAAGCTGTTATAGCTGCAAAGGGCGGGACAACTCCATATTACATTCATGTGCATGGAAAGGCAGACGTCCCAAAACTTTTGGCAGTATAATGTATAATTTTTGGGAGCACTCCCGATTCAGGGTAGCTTGTGGAATATTGTTTTATGTTTAGATAAATGCTTAGAACTTGACAAAAGACTGATAACAGGCGACGTTTTTAAGTGGAAGCTGTGACCCAAATGCTTGCTTGGAAACCTGTGTATCAAGCTTTCTCATGACTCTCCTGACCTGCTAACTCCATACGCACAACACTTCCCTTCACGATTCAGCATGCTATGAGTTATTAAAGAGGTTAGCTGGACAGAAACTGATTTTTTATTTATTTATTTTTACTTGGTGTGTGCCAAAAAAAATTGGCAACTTTTTTGAGTTCACAACACGATGTAAACATCAACGTTTTTATTCGTTTTAGCTTAGCCGCTACTGATGCGTTGTCTTATTACAATACAAGGATCTTCTCATTTGTCTACTCATTTACACCTGCCTCCATCTTCTTTCATTTCACGAAAAAACATCATTGAGCTAAGGAAAATTGCTTCAAACTTCAGTTCAGTCTGATCTTTTAACCCAAAGTACCATAGGGAACTAAAGTGCTTTAAGTTCTCAGAGCAATGCTGCCAGGTTTTAGACTTTTCTCCATCAGGTTTAATAGCACTGTGTTGTATCTGGGCTACCTGTAAGCCTCCGTGGTTGTGTCTGTATTTTGTGACTAAAACGTATTTTATATGACTATATTGAATATATTCCTGAATAGGTACTACTGAATAATCAAAAGTATAAGAAGGTATTTATATTTTATGGCTGTTCATTGTTTGTATTCCTCTAGTCTACATGTATAACGTTTGGAAAAATGCTGCAGAATTAAACACCAAATGTTCATGGTGGGTTTTAACAGATTTATGTTTACATACAGAGCGTAATAACCGTGCACATGCTTCCTGGCTTAATGCTGATGTAGTAGACGTGTACACCGGCAGGTGTGTGTGTGTGTGTGTGCGCTGGATGGATTGTATTGCAAGTGTGTACATTTATGATGTATTTATCCCCGAATATCTTTCTTAACAAGTAACATATGACTATCGATATTGTAATTCGTTTTTCATCCTATACGCTGTTTAACGACTCCTTCTTTAGAGTCGAATCGAAGTACGAACAATCTCAACGACTTGACAGATTGCCTTTACGTTACTAAAGCTGTGAACTTTAACGACCAAGCAGATTTAACAGATCGTATCCGTTTCATTTCAGGATCGAAAGTGCCGCTTCTTTCCTACGTTGACCTAGAAGAGCAAACCAGAATAACAAATCCGAAAACAAGGACGATTCAGATAAACTGGAAAAGGTAGGTATGGTTTTTGCGAATGGAATTCTTCCCTCTGATTGGACGAGACATGGGTCACTCAGGATCTACAGGAAGTCCAGCAGTATCTGCAGCAGTAGAAAGTGGATTGGTGTGTGTATGAACACAGCTCTGCTCTTATAGCGCTCCTTACCTCCTTTAATCTGGAATAGTTTGCTCTTCCCAACATTCCTGTGTTCTTCAGGTGTGTTTTTAGAGATAAACTAATCTTTACTCCATGATACACTATCAGTATATCCAACATCACACTGACCATATGAACGTCCTTCCTCACAGTAGAGCTGAATGAACTCCATTTTCTTATAAATATATATTTATATGTTTGTTATTTTCTTTAAAAGATTCAAAGTTGCACAAAAAAACTGTTTTAAAGTGAAGGCAGAACTCCACACATGTACAAGAAATAAAGTGAGATACACAATTTCCTACTTCCTAAGTTACAGATGTCTCGTCCAATCAGAGGTCAGAATTCCATTCACAAACTATATCTACCTTTTCCGCTCTGTCTGATTCGTATTTGTGTTTTCTGAGTATTTACTGTGTATTGCATTTCTTCTTGCACATATCGTGCACCAAAATAATACTCCTAACATACTGAATAAGGAAAGTGTTTATGTAAATAGTGAAATACTTGAAACAGGACTTTGTTTGCATGAAACTTTACAGACCAGAGCTCATGGTTCTTATGGATCAATTCAGTCATGAGTTATATTCTCACAGTAATGTCCTGGTGTCAGTGTCTTGCTTTATCTAGTTGATGAATTTAGTATTTTGTGCTTTTGTTTGTTTGTAAGCAGTACTTACAGCACAGTACGTTTCCCTTCTGTAGTGTTAGTTCTTTCATTTGCGATGGAGTGACTGACTGTAACCATGAACTGAATCTTAACCTCTGTTTTTGTGTCTTTTATTGCGTCTGACACTGAGGAACATTTTCTTGAGAGTTTTCTTGTTGATGTATAAGATTAATCCAGACTTATACAGTGAGATTTTGCACAGAAAGCACTGTTGTTGCAAAAGAAAAGCAATACTTGGGGCCAAGCTCTTTGACATGATCTTGTTATGTTTTTGTGTTTTCCTTTTCATTCTGTAAAACTTCATGGAGTCAGTTTATGTGACTGATGTTCTCATTGCATGCTGCTTGTTTTTTTGTTTGTGTGTGTGTGTGTGTATGTGTGAGACGAAATAAATATACAAGATTTCAGAACATGTATGGTGTCATGTCATTTATATTTCATTCAGAATGATTGTGTGTTTTGATGATAAACATGTTTCCTGAACTTGTCTTATGGGACTCTTTGTACTGTTTGTACATAAAACATCCTAACAGCTAGAATATACACCAGCTGTCAAAACAGCCCTGACCCGTCCTGCACTGTGTATTCTGACCCCTGTCTATCAGAACCAGCATTAATATCACAATGTGGTCTTTGGTCATTAAAACAGATGGAACCTGCTCATTAATAGATAACGCTAACACATTTGCCTCGCTGCTGCTTTGTGTGAATCCAGGGTAATGATTGTTTCTGTGTACATAAACAAAAAGTCCATAAAATCAATTTTAATCTGTAAATCCTTCAAAAGTATACATTTAATTTTTACAATTTACAACAGAAGAATTTGTTCATGTCTTCTGTTATTTTTTTGGTACCAGTTCAAAGTAAAACACTGTAGATAAACCATTCACACACTCAGAACAGCAGAACCAATCAGTTCTAGGTTATAAGACAGATCAGAATGAAAGCTCAGTCAAGAGAGACTGTTTGGAAACTGTCTTCCTTGTTGCTGACCGGAGAGTCCTGTGGGGACGGGCTGCCTGAATTGTCATAGACGACAGAGGAAAGCTGACTGGCCCGTCCTCGTCTCAGTCTGTCTTTCCAGCGCTGGGCCACAGGTGTATTGGGGGACACAGAGGAAGAAGGAGAGGACGCCCGGCTGACTACCGGAGACTGGATTGGACTGGGCTGGATTGGACTGGGCTGTTTGGAGCGCCTCAGTACACCAAAACCTCTGGATTTCTTCTGGGCCTGTTCTGCCTGCTGCTGACTCAGGAGCTGGTGGTGTATAATGGTCTGCACATCGTCCTGTCAGAAATGCATGGAAATGAAACTGTTAAAAATTATAGAACAAACACGAATGATTAACTGCTGACATTCTTGAAGATGCTGAAACTGGAGAACTGAAAAACGAGTGTCCGATTAATACAAACTAAAATTTCAACATGAAAATGAACAGAAAACCCGTTTACTCACAATTCACTTACCACTTTGAGAAGATTAGAGGCAGTTTTAAAGGCAGCTAGGAACACTTATGCAAATAAACTTTCAAAGAGTGCTGTCGATTCAGATACAAACCGATCAGCCATAACATTGTGAGCAGTGAGAGGTGAAGTGAATAAGACCAATGATCTCCTCATCATGGCACCTGTTAGTGGGGGTCGGGTCAAGGACCAACACAATATTAGGCAGGTGGTCATAATGTTATGCCTGCCTGGTGTGAATTCATAATTTCTTAGACTGCTAACGATTGTTAATGTCAGTTGGATAAAACAAAACCCTTTGAAACAGCGTAAATAATCAGAATTGCAGTCTTGCTCCGGTGCTACATTAGAACGGACCTGCATCACATCAGACCATAGCTGATCAGACCTGCATCACATCAGACCATAGCTGATCAGACCTGCATCACATCAGACCATAGCTGATCAGACCTGCATCACATCAGACCATAGCTGATCAGACCTGCATCACATCAGACCATAGCTGATCAGACCTGCATCACATCAGACCATAGCTGATCAGACCTGCATCACATCAGACCATAGCTGATCAGACCTGCATCACATCAGACCATAGCTGATCAGACCTGCATCACATCAGACCATAGCTGATCAGACCTGCATCACATCAGACCATAGCTGATCAGACCTGCATCACATCAGACCATAGCTGATCAGACCTGCATCACATCAGACCATAGCTGATCAGACCTGCATCACATCAGACCATAGCTGATCAGACCTGCATCACATCAGACCATAGCTGATTATTTTCCTATATTTTATTCCTTATTCATCCTTTCACAGCACAGAAAAGACAATGACTGTAACAATAACACTAGAGTTAAGACGGATAAAGATTAAGGTTCAGATGCTGGAGTATTGCTTTAAAGCTCAGGTTTTTAAAGACAGTTTTGAAAGCAGGCCACAGTCCAGATGGTCATTTCTGGCTCCAGATTGTAAAATCCTGCAGAGCTGAGAGAGCAACACAAACCAGAGAAATCACACACACTCAGATAACAGATAACACTCTGCACTAATTCTAAGCTGGTTCTTTTTTTTGTGCAATCTAAGAATTTAATACTCTAATAATTTATATTAAACTGCCTTGATATGCTGTAAAATTTTCTCCAATTGCATTATATTACCAGATCTGTCTACCGTTACACATTGGAGCAGAAAGAGAAAGGAGATGATCCCACTGCTGTAGTAATCTGGAATGATCTGTACAAGTGTCTTGAACTTGCCGATTAATATTAATTGAGATGTTTGGAAGCCCCGCCCCTCCCTCATCACACACGCTCTCTGCGCTCTTCAGTTTATTAATGTAAAATGAAATCTATCACTGTATGTTAACATTTAACTAGAATATGCACAGATCAGGCATAACATTATGACCACCTGCCTAATATTGTGTCGGCCCCCTTTGCTACCAAAACAGCCCTGACCCGTCCTGCACTGTGTATTCTGACCCCTTTCTATCAGAACCAGCATTAACTTCTTCAGCAGTTTGAGCAACAGTAGCTCGTCTGTTGGATCGGATCACACGGGCCAGCCTTCTCTCCCCACGTGCATCAATGAGCCTCGACCGTCCATGACCCTGTCACCGGTTCACCACTGTTCCTTCCTTGGACCACTTTTGATAGATACTGACCACTGCAGACCGGGAACACCCCACAAGAGCTGCAGTTTTGGAGATGCTCTGATCCAGTGATCTAGCCATCACAATTTGGCCCTTTTGGTCAAATTTCTTTTGACCAGCACTCATACTCGGGCCTTCCTCTGGGTCAGTATTCCGTCCAGGGTCCGGTTCAGTGTTTGCACTTTTCCTTTTCAAATGTAATTCTATTGATATGAATCCACAAGGTCATTATTGCACTACCTACTGACGTGGAGAAGTATTTCCATTACATCTGCTGGTCACTACGTCGCAGGCATCATTTTTTGGACTAATTCATTGTAATTTCCTAAGGCCAGGAGTCCAAGAGAGTATAAATGCCCATGCTGTCTGAGTTGAAGAGAGAGAGGGGATGCACTTTCTCCCCTGTCAGTCACAGCACTAGCCAATTGTGGGGGTCATTAAGAGATTAGACCAGTGTTTTTCTCCCTGTGAAGCAGCGTGAGCAGCAACTCAAAAAGATTTGGTTGCCTGGGTTCACAGGAAGCATGTGCTAGCCTTTCTGTGGTCAGTAGCTGCTGGATGGGAATGAGTGACCAGATTGGGGGGAAAAAACATTGTGAGACTAGTGGAAAGGTTGGAAAAATTAAAAGTCTGTGGAAACCTGAGAATCATACCAGTATTTAGGTTCTTCTACAGACCGGAGCCAAAAAGTTACAAGAAGCACACTAGAATGTCTCTGTGTGCTGCAGCCTTAAGATTTCCTTTCCCTGGAACGAAAAGGCCCAAACCTGTTAGAGTGGAAGAACTTGAGTGTCCTGAGCTCTCAACTCGACCCCACTCAACAGCTTTGGGGTGAAATGGAATGCAGGCTGTTTCACTCGAACCCGCCGCCAGACCTCACTGATTCTCTCCAGGCTGAGCTCCCCACAGTCATTTTCCAATATCTGGGAGGTTATTATAACAGGAATGGGATGTTTATAAAGCATACATGAGCTTCATGGTGAGGTATCCTCAAACATTTGGCTGTATAGTGTATGTCCAGCACTACAGAGATTTCAGTCAGTCAATACTTATTGATCTGGACCTGCTCTAATCATCAGTTTAAGCTTAAACATGACGTGTACTTAGAAAGTGCTGGTTACTTTAGGCACTGGAAGCTAGTGATGATTTATAGCATTCCACCTTCTTATCAAGCGTGAAGCAATTCACAAGAAATCAACAATTACATGCATGCCATTTAATCACTGGTGTTACAGAAGTGATCTATCTTATTTCAATTCATTTTCAAATGGACTATTCTATTATAAAGTATTAAACTTTTATAAGAACACGTTAACTGGATCCACAAAGACAGCCAGTCAAGCACACACACACACACACACACACACACACAGACACACACACACGCTAACCTACATCAGGTCAATACAATTTATGGAATGTTGCAGAACCTGAAGTCTTCACCATTCACTTTTAATAATGGTTACCTCCCAGAAACCCTCCCAGTTGCATGCAATTATTATTTTTTTGCTTTATTTGCATTTGAAATTAATCTGAAATACTAACAAAGCCTGAAACATAACAAAGACGTCAGTGGAGCACTTCAAACGTGTTATTTTTATCTAGTTTGTCTCTGGAATTTTTTTCTGCTACACAAGAACCCACATCATAAACACACACCACTGAAGGCTTGTAAATCTGAGCAGCATAAAGCAAACCCACATTATACTTTATAGCATTGTTTCAGTCTCAGGCTGATCCAGTTACTTTTTTTATTTTGTTGTGTGTAACGTGTGTGTGTACAGAACAGGTCAAAAGTTTTTGAACACACTACTTTAAAAAAATGACTAAAAAAGAAAGGGATTTACAAGAACCAGGCATAACATTATGACCACGTGTCTAATGTTGTGTTGGTCCCCCTTTTGCTGCCAAAACAGCCCTGACCCGTCCTGCACTGTGTATTCTGACCCCTTTCTATCAGAACCAGCATTAACTTCTTCAGCAGCTTGAGCAACAGTAGCTCGTCTGTTGGATCGGATCACACGGTCCAGCCTTCACTCCCCACGTGCATCAATGAGCCTCGGCCGCCCATGACCCTGTCACCGGTTCACCACTGTTCCTTCCTTGGACCACTTTTGATAGATACTGACCACTGCAGACCGGGAACACCCCACAAGAGCTGCAGTTTTGGAGATGCTCTGATCCAGTGGTCTAGACATCACAATTGCTCCCTTTTGGTCAAACTCACTCAAATCCTTACACTTGTCCATTTTTCCTGCTTCTAACATCAACTTTGAGGACAAAAAGTTTACTTGCTGCCTAATATATCCCACCCACTAACAGGTGCCATGATGAGGAGATACTCAGTCTTATTCACTTCACCTCTCACTGCTCATAATGTTATGTCTGACCGGTGTACCTAAGTTGATCAATGTTTGGAATGTTGGATCAATCTAGATGCACTTGTTGTTGTTATAGGACAATAATCACAGAGAGGATGATTTTGACTATAAATTTTTTTCCAGGACATCTCAAAATGTTTTATTATTTATTCTAAACTTAACTTTCCTGTCTGTTACAGTGGGGTGTTAACAGTGGAGACTCTGAGAATTTGTAAATAATTCCGAGACTAACCAGGAGAATAACTGTCCAAATAAACTCACCTTCCAAGCCTCCAGCTCGAGAGCCATCTCCAGTCTCCGCTGCACTGCCTCCAGGAGCTGATTATTCAGAGACATCATTTCTGTCTTGCTTTTCAGAAGCTCTGTCTCCATGGCTTTTTTCCTGTCAGGATATTTCCAAAATTGTTTTTCAGAATTTCCGGTTGATGATTGCATCTCATCGATGATTACATTTCTAACACCAAAAACCGTGCACTTACTTTGCGAGAGCATCGTCGCGATCCCGTAGAGCTTGTTGTAATACAGCAGCATCGTCTGATGTCCTGTCTTTGGCGATTCCCTGTGAACGATATGAGCAAATATCAACATGTCTGAACTCCCAGAAAAAACATCTATACTGATCTGACTTCAGGTTAAATAAGCAAGACTGAGGTTGATGAGATGACGAAGATGATGAGGAAGATGGTGAAAATTTACTTGAGATGTGTGGTTGAGAGCAAGTGAGCGTGCAATGTTCTTCAGCTGAGACAGTGCCATATCCAGTGAGTGGCTCTTGGAAGAAACATCTGCTGTGGGCTCTGAATCAGTCAGAGGCATCAGGAGCTTTACGATGGACTGAATCTCCTCTGTCACCTGTAGATAAGAATAAAATGAGAAAAAGGCAAGAGGATAAATGCCTACAAATATGACGGCTATTCTAAATATGACAAATTTTAAAATATGAGAGCAATTCCAAATATGTGGAAGGCTGTAGAAAGAAATGTAATGTAAATGTACACATAATGTAATGTATAGGAAATGCCAACACTAATAAATTCATCTTATTTCATTTAGTTCACTTAAATTTAATTTGACATACTTTGTATTTTTACAGAAATCGTTCACTCCATCATTAGGAGAACGCAATGTTTTCAATCCTGACCGTTCCACAGTTATCCACGGTCAGGAGTCCAAGAAAGTATAAATGCCCATGCTCTCTGAGTTGAAGAGAGAGAGGGGATGTACTTTCTCCCCTGTCAGTCACAGCACTAGCCAATTGTGGGGGTCATTAAGAGATTAGACCAGCATTTTTCTCCCTGTGAAGCAGCGTGAGCAGCAACTCAAAAAGATCTGGTTGCCTGGGTTCACAGGAAGCATGTGTTAGCCTTTCTGTGGTCAGTAGCTGCTGGATAGGAATGAGTGACCAGATTGGGGGGAAAAACATGGTGAGACTAGTGGAAAGGTTGATTTATTATATATTTAAGTAAAAATACAGTTCTTTATCTGTTTTTTCCAGACTTAATTTTTTTTAAAAATTAATAGAAAATGGTTATATTATTATATTTATCAGTTTTATGTATATTAATTTAAATGGTTATATATGTTTGTGTATATTAATTAAAATCGGTTATATAACTTTTATTATGCATAATAATGGTTTAATAGTAACCCTGCCAAAGACCTAAGAAAATATATTTTATGGCTAAATCATTCTGTCTGGGATTAATTGGAGTGAATATTTTAATTAAAGTATTTTTATTTTAATCTGGCACTGAAACACAGACAGGCAAGATCATAAACTATACACCAAACCATCTGCAATATGCAAATTCAGACCACGTAATACCAGTTCATGCGTATGTGTGTGTGTGCGTGTGTGTGTGTGTGCATGTGTGTGTGCTTGTGTGTGTGTGTGTATGTGTGTGTGCGTGTCTTAGTTTTGGGAAGTGAAGTAATTTGTTGTGTTTTGAAGGCCTGGAGCGTCTGTCTCACCCGCTCTCTGTCTTGACTCCAGACTAGTCCATCCTGGCTCTGCTCCTGAAGTTTATCCACTTGAGCCTTCAGTTTTATACTCCTACGCCGAGACAGTTCCACCTCCCGACGCATCTGCTTTAACTGCAGAGCAAACACACACAAAGCAAGTCAACAAACACACCCATTTACATGGTCACTGGGATTTTCTGTTTTTTTTTTTCTTTTTGAGCTGTAAATCCTGTTCACACCAAATGTAACTGTCTGGTTTATTACATGAAAATACCAACAGTATTTCTACAGAGCACTATCCTTTTAAAAAGGCTTCTTTTCAGCGTAATGTGCTTCAGATTTGATCCCGGTTGATTTTTCTGAGCACAGGTGAGACTCCTCATGTGATGTGTAATATCACCCGAAACCCAGCAAGTCTGCATTCCTCAACTGGAATCTCGTTAATCCAGCTGAGATAAACTAACCCTTTCAGTGACCTGCGTAAGTTTACTTACGTAGATGAAAGACCACATGACAAATACTGAGACTAGGCTGTCACGATAGGATCATAAATAAAAAAACACAGGCATGAAATCATACAGGAAAGACATTAAGACATGCAATGATGTAGTTTTATATTTCCTGCAGATTAAACACTCTCGTTATTGGTTAAATAAACTTTATAAGTTTTTTAGCTCTGACTGTAGAGGTCAGATATGACAAATTGTGAACAGTGGACGCGATAGAGCCCGATAACACAACAGCATGTAGCGTTGTTCACATTATTAGCATTAGCCCTTCAGCAAAGGCATTTAAATTCCACACCACCTATGCTGGCATGGCTATGTCACTTTTACATATAATATAGACGTCTAGAAGCCTTTATTATCACCACACATACATTACAGCACAGGAACTCGGGGTCAGTGCTCAGGCGTGGCTATGACACAGCACCCCTGGAGCAAAGGACCTTGCTCAAATGCCCAACAGTGACAGTGGCTTGAACCCCAACCTTCCGATCGCCAACCCAGAGCCTTAACCACTCGAGCTACCACTGCCCCTTGAACAATATCACGAAGACAGATGCTCAGGTGCCGTAAACTGATGTTATCAGCTCGGTTTTGCATCATATACAGAAAGGATGAACGAAGCAGTCTTTTAAATATGTTAAAATAATCGTCTTTTCATATGAATTATTCTATCCATTTTTTATTTCTGGTCCTTGTTGGTTCATTGTTCTTATCCAACTGACACTTCGGACTGCAGTCACACTCTCACTCCATGAAGGAGTGTATTTTTAGGAGGTGTGTGTGTGTGGGAGAAACCAACAACAATATATGCAATGAGGCCAGTTTCTGTATATTTGTAGGATTTTGCAGGCAAAACATACTTGAAAGCCTCCAAAAGAAATGACTGTATGATTATATACATGGATTTAAGTCAGTAGTAATAGACTATGCATTAATAAGTCCTAAATGAATAAATAAATTAAATCCCCAAAGGTCCACCATAGAGGTTTCTAAGCACTACTTAAAGCCCTGTATAATGTAGCATGCTGTATGATAGCTTCTGTGTGATAAATGATATAATGGAATTCTGTAGTAAATATCTCACCGTGTCTGACACTGGGCTTGATACTCGTCTCCTGAGCGGACTCCCACTTCTGAGCAGGTCCGGCAAACTTTCATCTAAGTACGAGCGAATAGATTTGCTCATTGCTGGATCTTTAGACTCCAGGTTCATCTGCTCAATTCTGTCAGATTGCTCCATCACTCTGCTGTTATCACTGTCTTTGACTTCTTCCAGCTGTTCTTCTTCCTCATCTAGCGTGGACGGTGTTGGCCTCAGCATCATTGTGTTCGTGTCCGGAAAGGTTGCTTCATTCTCCGTGGCAGAAACTAGACTTTCCCTTTGACGTTCCCTGCTGGTTTCATGCATATTGTCAATAGGATGAGACAGGTCGCTGAAAGGAGCTGCAGTATCTACATTCAGATGAGAAGTATAATACAGCTTAAAGCCCTCCATTGCCTCCTCTGAGGAGTTAACAAAGCAAATGCTTTCACCGGAGCAAGCAAGCTGTGACTTGAATGGGTGGCAACACAGAAATCCAGAATGCGAGGGCAAACTCGTTGTTCCAGCTTTTGGACAGAAATAGCACGTGCATTTTCAGTGCTCACCTCATGCAATGACACAAAGAATGACACCTGTGCCTCGGGGACAAAGGCTTTGCTTGACGTAATTGCCACTGTAGCTAAGATACACATGAACAGACACGTTTATGAGGGTGGGTTAGGCATATCATATATTACACTGTAAACACGTCTAATGCATCGCTTCGTGGCGTCAGAGAAGCCTCTGTTCTGCATTTCACACAGTGACAACATGGAAGCCTTGGAAGACTTGTTATCATGCCACCATTTCTTAAAAGACTGACCTGAGCGATCAGCGTTATTCTAGTGCTAAGACTAATCAGCACATGTGTACAGAATGTTTACTTCTAAAGGCTTAATGATGATGCCAGTTTATTTAAGGCACCTCTTTTTCTCTGGTTGTGTAAGTGTGAAGAACAGAGATTACAAAAAGGAGCAAGGAAAAATAATGAATTTTATCATTTCTTTTCACATTTAGTGAAACAAGAGAAGGGTTTTGAGTGCTTTAGTGATGGACATGCTATTGGGCAACAACAGGACATTTATTGCATTTTACAGACAGGTACTTACATGACCAATGGACTAAAAGAGGAACTGTGTTATGTTGGTAAATAATTTGTTTGACGAAGGGCCAAAGAGATTGACTGGCTAGAAGGACATAATTATGAACATCAAAGAATATCATCGCAGCAAACAGATAAAGAAAACGTACAGTGCATTGCAATCAGAATGGGTGAAGTGAACATCCTTACGGTGATTAAACGTTTGAAAGTTGTGCCAATTTTGTTTGCAGAATTGAAGAATGTATAAAAGGTTCATGACAGAATGGTGTTATGTGTAATTACGGTCTAATTTAAATTGTACTGTGTTTCTTCATGGTAATTTACCAACATATAATTGGGACAGCTTTGTTTACTTTCCAGTGTGCCTTTATACAAGACACAAGAGTTATGTGCTATTAAAGGAGAAGTTCACTTCCAGAACAAAACTCTACAGATAATGCCCCCCCCCTCTTCATCCAAGATGTTCATGTCTTTATTTCTTCAGTCGTAAAGAAATGATGTTTTTCTGAGGAGAACATTTCAGGATTTTTCTCCATATAGTGGACTTCAATGGTGCCCACGAGTCTGACCTTCCAAAATACAGTTTAAATGCAGCTTCAGAGAGCTCTAAACCTCCATCCCAGCCCAGGAAGAAGGCTCTGATCTAGACAAACCATCACTCGTTTTCTTATAAAAATAAAAAATTGTATACTTTTTAACCACAAAAGCTCGTCTAGCGCTAGCTCTATGAGCATCTAGCACATATTTTTTTCACGTGATTTTTTTTGCTCATGACATGCAGGGAGAGAAGATACGTTAAGCTTGTGAAAAGCTGTGAGAGCAACATTAAATAATACTGCTAACAGATCAATATGGTAAATATGCTGAGCATAGGCTAGTTAAAACTGAGGCTGATTTATCCACTCTTAAGTCTTAAGTCAGCTTAAGTGTTTTATATGATCAGTGTAAGGCATTCAAGGCGATTTAAGAGGCAGTGAAAACAAGATAAACCTGTCATGGAGATGAGCATTTTCCTTGTTAGATTAGTGAGAAAAGACTGTTAGCAACAAACGCTAAACAAACATTCCACCATACATAGACTTGCTATCACAGCTTGTGGACTCATCTGGACTTGTGAAACTTAAAATGCATAGAGTTGTGAAGACCACAAGAGAATGCAAATATGTATGCAAATATATGAATGCAGCCGACACCCAGTTTATATGTACTGTACGCCGTAAGCTATAATCATTTCAGTTACCTTGCATCTTTGACCACAAGAAGTGTGTTTGTCTATTTACATCATGTTTTTACCATCACATGAAGCTTATCCTAATATCTCAAAAGTTAGCCTGCAGATTTAAACATTTAACCAGGTATGTCTCACCCGCAGCCTGTCAGTGCTGACAACTGTACAGTCTGCAACATTTGCATACATTCCTTCACAACATTATCTATTATTATTAGCTATTTAAACTGAATTGTGTTCATGTTCAAATCACAGACCTGAATTGTAAGGGTTTCTTTCTCAACAGTACTGATGTGCACAGCAAATGAACACTGAGCATGCTGCAATCAGCTTAACTATTCTATTCTATAGCCTGATGCTCTACATCTGCTTGGATCTTTCTACATGAATACCCTAAATATTTGCAATTTATACCAACACCCCTCACCCTCATACTCTTCCACCTTCTACCTGTGTGTGTGTGCTGTTTTACAATCCTCGGGAGATGTGAGATCCAAGTTTTTCTCTAAAGGTTTTCTTCCTTATGTTGTTTTTAAAAAGGTTTTACCTGGACCCTTGTCACCTGATTTGGACTGATACAAGCTCCTCAATTTCCTAAGCAAACATAAATAGAAAATCTATCACATTTCCTCCAGCGATATTCTCATTTATCCTTAGCCACAAATAGCACAAACGGATCTAGTTACTGTCTCTTAGAACAGCTTTCCGCTTATTGTCTACCCATCAGAGATCTCACTAGCACTGGGCATTCCTTCTTACTCACTTACCGAATGCACCATATTAATTGTGTAACAATAAACACTTTCTTGTCTTTTAATCAGGATTATATACAGTGTTTTATCTCTCGGTTGCCTGGATCACCCCCATTCTGTCACAGGAAGCAGATGTTGATGCTGAGAGCGATTCTTACTGGGAAATATGACTTCAGGTCTCTCCGACATTGTGAAAGACCTAGTACGCCTCAGTGCTTCAGTGACAAATCTGAACAATTCCAAATCATTAGTGTAGGTCAGGATATGGCAGGATATCTGGCTAATCTAACAAAGAATTTTTGTAAACTGTCAAGGTCTAGTTTGAAAAAGAAAACTTAGTCTGAAAACTAAGCTTCGTCTTTTCGAAGAAAATCCCAAGTAACTTACAGTAAACTCCTGCACTAAAGGGGCAGGGTGTCTTTTTCACTTGAAGGGAGTGTCCCATTATTTTTTGCAGCACAGAGCCATGGCCTTGGGTTTGGAAGTGCAGATTTTGATTAGGCCCATTTCACACCCAGCTGCTCGGGGTTTGTTGCACCGGTTGCATCCCTGTTAAAAGGAACCTGTTAAAGAATTGTGTAATTTTGGAACTTTAGCTTTAACTTCTGCTTTAATTCCCCAAAACCACAGTATTCAGTAAAAATGTGTGAACTAACATAACAGAATGACAAAAACAGTAACCATGATGGAAGACTTAATGGATATGTACTGTAGACTGTGAGATATTTTACAAACCAAAAACTTCTGCAAACAAGATGACCAAACCACAGAGGATCTGTGAAAGTTCTCAGAATTCTGGGTGATGCACACTGAAGTATTCTGCATTAATAAAGAACTTGTTCTGTAACCTTTCTTTCTTTCTTTCTTTCTGTCTGTCTGTCTGGCCGTCAGTTAGCCTGAAGGAAGGAAGTGTGTCATTAATAATGTTAACTGTGGAACTTCCTGTTTCTCAGTTAAGTGTTATTAGTTCTTTAAAAAAAGATCATCTTGTTATCGTAGTCGTTCCTGACTCCAAGATCTCTATCAAGTACAGAGAGAGGAAGAAATGAGAATGCAGGTCATTTTTGGAATCCTGTTTATTTACACCCACGTTGCCATGGGTAGGTTTTATCCTCTAATAATGCACAATTCTTTTATTTATTACATTTTTTTGTAACACTTCAAAATAGAGTTGTTTTTTGTGCATGACTTCTCAATCAAATTGTGTTTAAAAAACAAACATACCATTTTTTATATTTATTTATATTATATATAATATATATAGTTCTGATCCTACACTGTAAAAAAATTCCATATATTTTATGGTAAAATACTGGCAGCTGTGGTTGCCAGAATTTTACCATAAATTGTACAGTGACATTGTTCACCACTTTACGGTATGCTTTATTAGCAACCGTAAATTTCCCAGTTGAGAACTGTTGTTTGTTTACAACAAGTTACTGTGAAAAAAAAAACAGACAGAATGTAAACCTGCTTACGGTAAACCTGTGTAAAATAAATATACTGTAAACCCAATTACAGTCTTTCTCTGATAAAAACCACAACACAACCGTATATTACGGTATTTTATTGTAAAGTTCAAACTTATGGTAAATTACTGGCAGCTGTGGTTGCCAGAATTTTAACGTAAAAAACACAGTACAACACAATGCATTACAGCTGGTTTGCCTAGATTTTACCGTCAACAACTTATGATTAATTACTAAATGAATTACAGATCCATTGTAAACCAAGGCACAAAAATCATTGTCAGACTAAAGCAAGAAAACATGTACATATTCAGTGTTAAAAACAATTTGAATTGATCAAATACCTTGTCCAATACTCACAAATTAGTAATGAAATCTTGAAAAAACAGCACATGTCCATATGATGGATAATCCAAGGTGAAATAAACAAACATTATGTATCAGGGCTTATTTGCCCTGGTTGAACAAGAGGAATAAGTCACTGAGTCCAGACTTGTGTGAAGACATGGGATAGACTTGGACATGATGTTCGAGAAACTGGAAGCTACAGCATGTACGGTCACTAGTTCAGCTTGAGGACTTGCATGTTGTCCACTGTGGGCTGATCTGATCCTCTCTGCAGCCAGAAAACATCCACAAAGCACATGTTAGATTGATGCAGTGTTTAAGCATGATGCCTACACAGAGATAAACAGCCTTCTAGTTGTTAAATAAGTGGTTCAAATATGTTAAATTTTGCCCCAATGAATTATACATTAATGAAGGCAATATTTATTAATTAATTAAATAATTAATATAGTTTTGCAGGTCATTTTCATAACTGATGGTCTCAAGGAGAAAGTTCTCATTTCAGAAACATTTCATACAAGTCACCATAAGCATTTATTTTATGTCTGTTGACATGAAGTCTAAACACAGTTGCCTCCACTGAAGCAATCAATAATCAAATTTACTACAACACTGACCAGTAACCAGGTCAAATGTACAACCACTGACCAATATTTATCCTGGACAAGACAAGTCTGATCAAAAGGGATGATTTGTAGAACAGTAAAGAGATTGATGAGGTCCATTTCAAGAACAACTGCTGGCAGATGACAGCAACAAAGACAGTAAGAAATATACTGTCTTAACTGAAAGTAAAATCATCTCAAGCATCTCGATGGAGGATGTAAACTACAATCAAATGGCTATATTAAATAAATAAATAAATAAATGGCTAATCAAGTGCCTCACCTGGTAGAAGGCGTCCCACATACTGTACTGTTCTTCAGGCAGTCAAGCTCCAGTTCCAGCTCAGGCCCTTTGCTGCAAATCATCCCATCTCTGTCCACTGCGTTTTTACTGCCACTGGCCAAAAAAACAAAAATGCCCAAAAAAAAACAAAAACAAAAATTACAATCTTTAAATACAAAAAAAACTGGTTTGCTTCTTGGATAAAGAGTTTAGAATCTCCCCATGTTCCTGGTCATCACAGCGGGCAGCACGTTGTTTCCAAGTCTATAACCGCTCAGGAGTTTAAATACATACATGAAATGTTGGAGAAGTGAAATTCTTTTCATTTTAATAATTTATTTAAAATAAAAAAAATCGTCCTTGAACCCTCCCAGTGTTGTTAGCGAATCAGTGTTGTTTTTATATATTTGGCCTCATGTGATTGGAGCATTCTCAACGAGTCTCATTAGCACTCAGCAGATCGCCAGTGAAAAGCCGCCACTGATTGTGATTCTTCTCCATTCACCGGTGGGAAACAACATCAACTAGCACTTTGAAAGATAATAGAGCATTTCACCTCACACTTCCTTAAATGAACTCAGGCTTTAATGGGCATTAAACGATAGATATCTACAAGATATGTTTGTAACCATCTCCAAAACACTTAAATCAACAGTGTGGTTCATTTCTGTGAAGCCTTCAGTGAAGTACAAGTTGCAGCAACAAAAATAAACCTGGGCATTATCAGAGCCAAATAAACACAAAACCACAAAACAACCACAAACACCCAAACAATTACAGCCTATAATCATTTTAATTGGATATAGCACATTAATTATCAGATTCAACCCATATTTACACATTTTAATTTGAAATCAACCTAATTTAACAAATACATTCCATATTTTTAACTTGTTTCTGTAGAAATGAAGGTATGTTTTTGCTGAATGGTGAAAGGTTTTATATCATAAATTTAAATAAACATATCAGCAAAATCTGTAATTTAGACAGAGTAATACCTTTGATTTGGACCAATGGACTCTTCTCTCTGTTGAGGTCAGGGAAACGTTTCCGTTCCTTGAAGGCGAACACAGAGAATGAGGAGGAGCTTCTTCCTGCAGGCCATTCGGGCCCTCAACCAATACACCTAGGATCTGGACTCTCTGTTCTGACCCCCACACAACACAACATAACATAACATAACATAACATAACATAACATAACATAACATAACATAACATAACATAACATAACATAACATAACATAACATAACATAACATAACATAACATTCTACCTCAGCTGATTGTTGCACATGCTATATTGCACTACTCTGTACACACAATAACACTCACTGTACATCTTCTCTGTACATCTTTGTGTGCGCACTGCACTGTCACTTTACTCCCTGTAAAACTGGACATTATATTTTGTCACTTTACTCCCTGTAAAACTGGACATTATATTTTGTCACTTTACTCCCTGTAAAACTGGACATTATATTTTGTCACTTTGCTCCCTGTAAAATTGGACATTATATTTTGCCTCATATACACTTCTACAATATATTTATCTTACATATGCACACTGTACATACTACACTCTTTTGCATCACCATTTCAATGTTGACTTTAGCAGACCTTTTATCTACATATATTCATATTCATACACTGTATCTTCTGTACATATAGAGTCTAAACATATATTTATTTTATATTGTTTTATTTTTCACATATACTATACATATACTATATTGTACTATATATATATATATATATATATATATATATATATATATATATATATTTATATATATTTTTTGTGTTTGTTTTTATACTTTTATATTTTTACACTTTTATATCTGTTACACTTTCTTTTACACATTTTCTTTCTATTCTTTCCTCTTTTATGTAAGACAGTCGTAAAAAGCATTTCACTACGTCGTACTATGTATGATTTCGTATGTGACAAATAAAATTTGAATTTTAATTTGATTTTAGGGTAATTACTTGTTTATGAAGTTATGGCATTTTACCAAAATTTTCTATTTTCACAGTAACAATGTGTATTTTTTACATATTAGGACAATAAAAATGAAAGTACATACTGTTTCTTTATTTACGGTAATTTGATGTATGTACTACGGTGATATACTATTTTTGACTTTACAGTCTTTTACTGTTGCTATTTCACAGTTTTTACTGTAATTTTCATGTACATTTTTTACAGTGTACTGCTGAACCCTGCACAGGTTTTTCTTTTCCATCATCAGTGTTAGCATGTAGCTTAAAAGGAGTCTAAAGTAATCTGATAAAAAATCTAATCACAACACTTAAAGACAAAATGCTCCTACAGTATGATTCTACAACATTTAGTATGTATTTTATTGTTATTTTTTTATGTATTTATGCAAATAGTGCATCATCTATATTACATTAAAATTCTAGTCTTTGGATGATGTTGGGGGAAAATGCTAATCTCATTGGGAACACAATTTTCAATATTGTTGAATCTTGTTTGCCTTTTTCAGATTAAAATCCAACAAATAAGTAAATAATCAATTTGAGAAGATAAATAACAGTTCTGAAGTTTAGACACGGGTCAGAGGTGTGTTTCAGTGGACAATAATATTAACAGAATGCTGATGATTTCTCCTTCATCTGCAGGTTCACTGTTTCAGGATCCTGCTGTGTGTAGATTTACTCAGAGGAACCAGTGTTATGTAGCTGTGGGACAAACACTGCAGCTGCAAATGCCCCAGGAGGATGGGTTTGACCTAAGGTCCACTAGTTTAATTTTAAGATATAGAAAAACCCAACGTTACCCACCAACACCACGTCTCCCGAGATGGCAGTTTATTACCGATAATAAAACTATAATACTAACCAGTGCAGAGAGGAGCGACTCTGGAACATACACTTTATACACCTTTGATGTGGACGGGAAAATTAAAGGCAGTTATACTCTCCAGGTGAACATTGAAGGTAGGAACACACCACCTCTAATCACATCACCCAGAACACTGCAAGATATTTTATAAATATTGGAAAATTTAACAATCATACACACTATAATTTCTGTCAAGATTTCAGGATTTTAAAAATTTTTTTAGATGATTGTGGCTCCATTTAATTAAAATGCAGAAATTTACATATTTAACAGAACAACAATATTACATTATTATAACATTATGACCACCTGCCTAATATTGTCTTGGTCCCCCTTTTGCTGCCAAAACATCCCTGACCCGTCCTGCACTGTGTATTCTGACCCCTTTCTATCAGAACCTGCATTAACTTCTTCAGCAGTTTGAGCAACAGTAGCTCGTCTGTTGGATCGGATCACACGGGCCAGCCTTCTCTCCCCACGTGCATCAATGAGCCTCGGCCGCCCATGACCCTGTCACCGGTTCACCACTGTTCCTTCCTTGGACCACTTTTGATAGATACTGACCACTGCAGACCGGGAACACCCCACAAGAGCTGCAGTTTTGGAGATGTTCTGATCCAGTGGTCTAGCCATCACAATTTGGCCCTTTTGGTCAAACTCGCTCAAATCCTTACGCTTGTCCATTTTTCCTGCTTCTAACATCAACTTTGAGGACAAAATGTTGACTTGCTGCCTAATATATCCCACCCACTAACGGGTGCCATGATGAGGAGATACTCAGTCTTATTCACTTCACCTGGCAGTGGTCATAATGTTATACCTGATCGGTGTATTATATATGGACAGAGCTTCTTTAGGATTCTTTCTAGGTTTCAGATAAGGTGGGAGGTGTGAGGGACAAAAACAAACAAGTTAAAAAAACTCTTTTCAGATGTGACTTATCTAGAAAATTTGCAAATGTTTGATGTGATTAAAACGGGCGTTTCTACCTCTATTGTGAGGCCTTTAGATTAGACCACCTGAAGTAAACATAGAAAATGTAAAGCTGAGGATTTACATTAGAAAATTAACAGGAACTCATGTTGGTATATTAAGTACTGAGTTCTTAGTTTCATTCATAAGAAAATACATATTAGTGAAATAGACGTATTACTGACAATCCTTTATGGCTTGTATATAAAGTCTCTGTGTTTGTTGAACATCATTGTTCCTCTACCTCTTTCTGTTTTGAGTTTATGTTGCTGTGTTTCTGATTCGTTCTTCCATAATGTGTTTAGTGATTTATTCTGAGGTGTTTATCTCTAACCTGCAGCCCCGGTGTCCTCAGTGAAAGTGTCGTACAGCTGCTTGACCTTTGGAATGGAAGTGAACTGTGCTGCTGATGGAGACGACCTCCACTTCAGCTGGAATTCTGATATTATCACACTCCCTCGACTGGAGAACGGGTCCAGCACTGGCAAACTGGAACAAGACCATCAAGGGAACATCACCTGCCATGTAGAAAATCACGTCAGCCGTGACCACGATACCACTGAACTCCTCCATTGTCCTGGTGAGTCTGTCTTTGTATAAAGAATGATTTGAAGAACAAAAATCCAATGCAGCAGTTTTGACTAATCCCGCCTGTCATCATGTACAGTTTTGAATAATCCCACCTGCTCCTTCACAAAGTTTCATTTCTCCTCGTTGTTCCTTCATAAATTTTAATTAATCCCATTCGCTCCCACAGACACTATTGAGTAATTTTCTTTACAACATCCACACACACTCTTGACCAGCCCCACCCACTCCCACAGACATTTTGACTAACCCCACCCACTCCCACAGACATTTTGACTAACCCCACCCACTCCCACAGACATTCTTGACTAACCACACCCACGCCTGCAAACACTACTAACTCCACCCACTTTGTCAGACATTTGTGACTAACCCCACCTACACTCATCACATCGGTCTTCTTTTCATGAACACTCAAAAGTACAAAAATATGTGTTTTTTTTTTTTTTTTTGTGAATGCCTTCATCAATCAAACGATATTTGAGGGAAAAAATCCTGAGAAAATCAGGAGTTCCACAGGCAATAAATGGTCTAATATATATTTTAAAAATGTTGATATACAGAATTAATCCTACTGCTGAACCCTGCGCAGGTTTTTCTTTTCCATCGTCAGTGTTAGCATGTAGCCTAAAACGAGTCTAAAGTAATCTGATAAAAAAATCACAACACTTAAAGACAAAATGCTCCTACAGTATGATTCTACAACATTTAGTATGTATTTTATTGTTTTTTTATGTCTTTAAGCAAATGGTGCATCATCTATATTACATCATTTTTTATGCTTTGTTTGTCATTAAAATTCTAGTCTTTGGATGATGTTGGGGGAAAATGCTAATCTCATTGGGAACACAATTTTCAATATTGTTGAATCTTGTTTGCCTTTTTCAGATTAAAATCCAACAAATAAGTAAATAATCAATTTGAGAAGATAAAAAAAACAGTTTTGAAGTTTAGACACGGGTCAGAGGTGTGTTTCAGTGGACAATAATATTAACAGAATGCTGATGATTTCTCCTTCATCTGCAGGTTCACTGTTTCAGGATCTTGTTGTCTGTAGAATGAGTCAGAGGAACCAGTGTTATGTAGCTGTGGGACAAACACTGCAGCTGCAAATGCCCCAGGAGGATGGGTTTGACCTAAGGTCCACTAGTTTAATTTTAAAATATAGAAAAACCCAAAGTTCCCCTCCAATACCACATCTCCCGAGATGGCAGTTTATTAACGATAATAAAACTATAATACTAACCAGTGCAGAGAGGAGCGACTCTGGAACATACACTTTAAACATCTATGATGTGGACGGGAAAATTAAAGGCAGTTATACTCTCCAGGTGAACATTGAAGGTAGGAACACACCACCTCTAATCACATCACCCAGAACACTGCAAGATATTTTATAAATATCTAAAATATAAACATTCATACACACTATAGTCTCTCTCAAAATTTGATTTTTAATTTTTAACATTTTTGTGCAAATGAGACTCCATCTAATTAAAATACAAACATACAGAATATCATATTATGCACTATATTGCCAAAAGTATTCGCTCACCCATCCAAATTATCAGAATCAGGTGTTCCAATCACTTCCATGGCCACAGGTGTATAAAATCAAGCACCTAGGCATGCAGACTGTTTTTACAAACATTTGTGAAAGAATGGGTCGCTCTCAGGAGCTCAGTGAATTCCAGCGTGGAACTGTGATAGGATGCCACCTGTGCAACAAATCCAGTCGTGAAATTTCCTCGCTCCTAAATATTCCACAGTCAACTGTCAGCTGTATTATAAGAACGTGGAAGTGTTTGGGAACGACAGCAACTCAGCCACGAAGTGGTAGGCCACGTAAACTGACGGAGCGGGGTCAGCGCATGCTGAGGCGCATAGTGCGAAGAGGTCGCCAACTTTCTGCAGAGTCAATCGCTACAGACCTCCAAACTTCATGTGGCCTTCAGATTAGCTCAAGAACAGTGCGCAGAGAGCTTCATGGAATGGGTTTCCATGACGAATCGCGCTTCTCCATCTGGCAATCTGATGGACGAGTCTGGGTTTGGCGGTTGCCAGGAGAACGGTACTTGTCTGACTGCATTGTGCCAAGTGTAAAGTTTGGTGGAGGGGGGATTATGGTGTGGGGTTGTTTTTCAGGAGCTGGGCTTGGCCCCTTAGTTCCAGTGAAAGGAACTCTGAATGCTTCAGCATACCAAGACATTTTGGACAATTCCATGCTCCCAACTTTGTGGGAACAGTTTGGAGCTGGCCCCTTCCTCTTCCAACATGACTGTGCACCAGTGACCAAAGCAAGGTCCATAAAGACATGGATGAGTGAGTTTGGTGTGGATGAACTTGACTGGCCTGCACAGAGTCCTGACCTCAACCCCATAGAACACCTTTGGGATGAATTAGAGCGGAGACTGAGAGCCAGGCCTTCTCGTCCAACATCAGTGTGTGACCTCACAAATGCGCTTCTGGAAGAATGGTCAAAAATTCCCATAAACACACTCCTAAACCTTGTGGACAGCCTTCCCAGAAGAGTTGAAGCTGTTATAGCTGCAAAGGGTGGACCGACGTCATATTGAACCCTATGGATTAGGAATGGGATGTCACTTAAGTTCATATGCGAGTCAAAACAGGTGAGCGAATACTTATTTTATTATTAGCCCATCTTCAGTAAACAAAGACAATGTAAAGCTGAAGATTTTAATTCGGAAATCAAAAGGATCTCATGTTGGGGTTTTAAGTTCACAATTTAATTCATAAGAAAATATATATTAGTGAAATATACATATATGCAAATGTTTGATGTGATTAAAACGGGCGTTTCTACCTCTATTGTGAGGCCTTTAGATTAGACCACCTGAAGTAAACATAGAAAATGTAAAGCTGAGGATTTACATTAGAAAATTAACAGGAACTCATGTTGGTATATTAAGTACTGAGTCCACAGTTTTATTTCTAAGAAAATATTTATTAGAGAAATAGACGTATTGCTGACAATCCTTTATGGCTTGTATATAAAGTCTCTGTGTTTGTTGAACATCATTGTTCCTCTACCTCTTTCTGTTTTGAGTTTATGTTGCTGTGTTTCTGATTCGTTCTTCCATAATGTGTTTAGTGATTTATTCTGAGGTGTTTATCTCTAACCTGCAGCCCCGGTGTCCTCAGTGAAAGTGTCGTACAGCTGCTTGACCTTTGGAATGGAAGTGAACTGTGCTGCTGATGGAGACGACCTCCACTTCAGCTGGACTTCTGATATTATCACACTCCCTCGACTGGAGAACGGGTCCAGCACTGGCAAACTGGAACAAGACCATCAAGGGAACATCACCTGCCATGTAGAAAATCACGTCAGCCGTGACCACGATACCACTGAACTCCTCCATTGTCCTGGTGAGTCTGTCTTTGTATAAAGAATGATTTGAAGAACAAAAATCCAATGCAGCAGTTTTGACTAATCCCGCCTGTCATCATGTACAGTTTTGAATAATCCCACCTGCTCCTTCACAAAGTTTCATTTCTCCTTGTTGTTCCTTCATAAATTTTAATTAATCCCATTCGCTCCCACAGACACTACTGTGTAATTTTCTTTACAACATCCACACACACTCTTGACCAGCCCCACCCACAGACATTTTGATTAAACCCCACCCACTCCTCACTTCTTTTTCCTCACACTGTATTAACAGAAAGTCTTTCAGTTCCTCTATTTTTCTGATGATCTTACATTCCTGTATGTTCTAATTCCCTCCCTCAGGGTAATGATTACTTACTGACTTTTTTCTTCCTGCTCTTTCTGTCTTTCTCTCTTCCAGGTTTCATGGTGTTTGTGTCTGTGTGGCTTTGTGAAGTCATCATCCTGCTGTCTCTGTTAGTAGCATTTAACATCTACAGACAAATCTACAGGAAACAGAAGATAACTGAAAGTAAGAATTAAACAATTAATAGTTTAGAAAATGAACAAAATGAGTCCAATTTGAGTATCGAGTAAATGCTGAAATGTAAAGACAGGAGAACATGAGCTGCTAGAAAATATAATGTCTAAAGCCATTTTCATCCACAGATCAGGAAACTCTGTAAACCTGGATTAGAAGCAGAAGATGGTTGGTTGCTCTCCTCAATTCCAGCAACTCATCCATCCTGGACCATCAGAAGAACATGACCATCAACACCAACAAATTTAACACCTCAGTCCAGACATTCTTTTAAAAACTGAACCAGCCTCATGCTTCACGTACATTTGTTAATGAAACCAGCACTAATTTTTCTCTCTAGTTTTTTCTCTTAAGCTTTATTTTTAATATTAAAAAAATACTGAAATGTTTAAATGCAGCTTTTATCATCATCATGCTTTTGAAGAAATCATTTGTGTAGAACAGGAGTCTCCAACCTTTTCAACTCTGAGAGCTACTTTTAAATAAAGGTGTCTAAGAGCTGCTCATGTTATATTATTAGTAACATTTATTTATATAGCTTATTGCCATTAACCAAGCCAGCTATCTTTAATAATAAGCTATTTTTATGTGAATTCTTTTAAATTAATATCGAACAGTCATATTTTACAATAAATCATTTTAAATTAACATAAGCAGCATGTTAATTATTGAGTGGAGTTTAATTGATTTAACAGAACGGGTTTGCTGAGTAGATTTATCGTTTTTTATAGTCAGTTTTTTTTATTTATTTACATGGATTTACTGTTATTTCTCAACAAATTGTTATTTAAAGGTCCCATGGCACATACCCTGATGGCCTCAACAAGACTAAAAGAAACTATTTTCATTAAAAAAAATGAAACACCTTTGATATTCATGGATTTTATGTGATTAAATAATAGTATTTTGACGGCATTCATATCCAAGTGCAATGGGAAATGAGAAATGTCTACAGCTCACTGGTCCTACATCTTCACGCAGCAGGTTAGCTTTATTCCTAATGCTGTCGAATCCCCAGCAGCTTCCATGCTGAATGAATCTGCCATGTGTTTCCTTTATTTTTTATTCAAACTACTTCAATTTGTGTAGCTGCTTGTGAGCTACTGGAGACCCCTGGTATATGTACTGTATAAGTATGTGTTTTATTTCATAGCAGTGTTTAACTTTACTACGTGTTTCACATTTTATGCATTAAATAAATGCACACTCCTCTGTCTATTCTTTTTCATTGCTAATTTTTTTCAACAACCCATGCCATCAGACCAATGAGAATCAATAAAAGTTGAAAGTCTTACTATACAAAAGTTTTCTAAGCTAATACTGCTCCCCTGTAGCTAATCTCTAGTCTGATGAACTGAATTCAGGATCTGCTACAGAAGCTGAACTCATGTTTAGAAAAGTAGAGAGTTTGTGACCTACAGCATGCATTCTTTCAAGTTTGTTCCACTTAAATCTTTGCTAGGTCCACATCCAGACCAGGAACCCTGCACTAAAAAGGTTCCCTTTGAACCCTTGTGGAAACACACCTGCTGTAACAGCTCAGACTCCAGAGAAACGGGCTTTATGACATTGTGTTCTTGCAGAACATGTTTAGCAGAACATTTCAACTCTGGTTTCAAATGTAGAGCATCCTGAATAAATGTGTAATTTCCCAGGTTATCTGTCTGACCGAACTGACCACAGTGCACATCTAAAGCACCTATCGGTCAGCACAAACTTCTGACCGAGGACGTGATCATCAGTGACCTGTCTGCTTTGAGACCACTGCAGAAGATGATCGATGCCTGTGCCTTTAAGATCTATGGTCATGAGGTGAAGAAAGGACAGACTCAAAATAGAGCAGCTCTATTTGAGAACACACCCAAATTCATCCTGCTGTATGTTCGCTGCTGAAGAGAGCGACACGTCCTTGAGGACAAGATGACATGACCACAAACAAGAAAGTTCAGAATGAATAAACAACTAAAGAATTACACAAGACAAAAAAGGTCTCTGAAGCTCTGAAGTGGGTCAGTGATATTTTAATTTTGTTTGTGAAATCAACTTTCACTATGGTAACAAATAAGGTTAAAATTTAGGACTAGAGAGCTTTATTGTTCAAATAAATAAACACATCATTATTATTATTATTATTATTATTATTATTATTATTATTATTCTTATTATTATACGCATTTTATGTTCCTACAATAAATCTGCCCCTGGCCCCCGGGGGACACTGGGAGCCACTGCTCCTTTCAATTTCATACAACTTTTGCATTATTAAAGGTCCTGAAATTTCCAAGGTTCAGAAGATGAGCGAGAACAAGTTGAAGTTTATCTCTGAGCCACTGGGGGGCGCTGCCTCACAAATCACCTACAGCTTTGTTTATTTAACAGATTGACTATACAACAGGGCTACACAGTATACCATGTTTTATTTATTTATTTTAAATATTATTTTATGTTGTTTCCCACTGAATTTATGTTGAAGTCTTCACACTACAACAGCCTCAGCTCTCTATTGTACTACACTTGAAGACTGAATCATTTTTGCATTAATGTATGAATCTGTTTAACATCTAATGCCCTAAATTATATACTGAAAGTAAATTATGTCTTTAGATCTTAAAAAATACATATACAATTCTAAGTAAAGCATTAAAATCATATATTAAAAAATGAGATGGATGAGACTGTAGCCTGAGGTGGGATCCCAATTTAATGAGCAAAATGCATAACGTCACTGATGGAAAAAAAATATTATAAATAAATCTGGCAACCCAGTCATGGACTCATGTCCCTAAATTGTCTGAATTGTGATCTGTGACTGCAATTTCAAAGAAAAAAAAATCTTAGGTGCTGTGAGCGAATAGAGTAGAATTTAAACTAGTTAATAATAATAATAATAATAATAATAATAATAATAATAATAATAATAATAAAAATAATGAAAAACAAGGTGTTTAAAAATGCTGTTTTTATTTTCACAGTGTTAAATGGAATGATTTTCCATAATCAATGTCTGGTTCTGGTCTCCACAGGAGAGATGCATATTAAAGCGTCTGACTGCTGACCAAATCTATCCGTTAGATCCTCACAGCTCAGTTTTTCCTCTGCTCTTGCTCTGTTTTTTGGTCTTGTGGTCCGAAGCACAGCGAAAGCCCAAGTTATCTGACGCCGAATCTGGCGTATTTCCCATTCTATAGATAAAGCCAAGACAGAAGGAACAACGATTCATCATAAACCACAGTGATGAAGTGCAGAGGAAGTAGATAAAATACAATAAACAGTATCTTTAAACAGCTACTAAGAGGATGTTAATACTGACCGGGTGGTGACTCGTGCCCTGTGATTGGCTGATCCATCAGCTGTGTCGATCCATGATGCCCCACGCAGGACGTACATGACCTGAGGAGAAGTAAAACGTGTAGACGTCCACTCCCAGACATTCCCCAATATATCATAAAGCCCTGGGATCACACACACATCACATCATGTCATGTCATGTCAGGCGTATATACTACATTGCCAAAAGTATTGGGACGCCCCTCCAGATCATTGAGTTCAGGTGTTGTTTTTCAGGGGTTGGACTCGGCCCCTTAGTTCCAGTGAAAGGAACTCTTAATGCTTCAGCTTCATACCAAGACATTTTGGACAATTTCATGTTCTTTGTGGGAACAGTTTGGGGATGACCCCTTCCTGTTCCAACATGACTGCACACCAGTGACCAAAGCAAGAAAACCAACACCTTAACTCAATGATTTGAAGGGGTGTCTCAAAACTTTTGGCAGTATAGTGTACATAACTCTCTCCTGGCAGTAATTCTCTTTGTAATGTTTTGTGATGTATGTTTATGTACCATAATTATTTTGTGGAGGAAAAGCCGTTACTGGAGCTACACCATGATAACCGTCTTCAGCTGTGTCCCCTTCTGGAAATGACCCCTACAGTAAACACTGCATTATTTTACACATCAACTCAGCTTTAACAAAATGTACATTTTATAAATGTAAAATAATAAGTGAAAGCCTGCAGAGTAAAGAATAAAATTCTGATCAATATCACACTCAATGTTTACATCAGTTGTTGTTACAGGTTACTGAAGTTTCCAGTGTCAGATTTCAGTTTTGTGTTAATTCACTCTTCTTATACAGCATTGATTTTATTGTATTGTACTTTACTGATATTGATATTTTATTCTCTCTCTCTCTGCCCCCTCGTCTCTCCCTCTCTCTGCCTCTCCCTCCCGCAACCCCCCCCCCCCGTGTGTTTCTCATTGCCCCCCTCTCTCTCCCTCCCCCCTCTCTGTCTCTCTCTCGCTCTGTCTCACTCTCCCCCTCTCTTTCCTTCTCTCTCTCTCTCTCTCTCTAGTTTAGTTTCCTATCATGTCAAATTCATCCATCCGTCCATATACCCACTTTATTCCTAATCAGGGTCACGGGGATCTGCTGGAGCCTATCCCAGCACACACTGGACGAAAGGCAGGGGTACACCCTGGACAGGTCACCAGTCCATTACAGGGCCACACATATACAGACAGACATGTCAAATTCATTACTTATCATTTTGAATGTATGGAACATAGGCTCTTTGTCAGCTTATAAGACACTTCTTTTAAATGTCTATTTAGTAAAATATCCACTGAGCACATGCTCAAAATCTATAGGCAGCCAAACAGAGTCTGTGAAGTAGCGCAGCAGTCGATAAAAAGAATACACAGCCCCGACATCCCCGTGTTTAATTATTTAAAGATGGATCGAAATTAAACTGAGTGTAAATCTACAGCCATAATGCATGCTTTGCTTTTTACACAAAAATACGCCCACACTGACCTGCCAGAGATTGGTGCGATTCTGGAGGAACTTGTTGCCCCATGGGTACGTCCTTCCTGCAACACACATTGGAAGCAGTGGAATCAATGAGGAACATTACCAACGAGCCCCCAAGGTGAAGAGAACTCTTTGGAAACGCTGATTGACATGTGGTTTACCATCCAGCCCTCCGCGTGCAGCTATTTCCCACTCCTCCTCAGTGGGCAGCCTCTTCTTCTTCCACTTACAGTAAGCCTGAGCATCATTCCAGCTCACTTGCACCACCGGAGAGTCTAGACGGTCTTTGACGGTAGAATTTGGTCCACTTGGCTACAATCGATCAAAGACAGACAGACAGACAGACAGACAGACAGAACGAAAGAAAGAAAGAAAGAAAGAAAGAAAGAAAGAAAGAAAGAAAGAAAGAAAGAAAGAAAGAAAGAAAGAAAGAAAGAAAGAAAGAAAGAAAGAAAGAAAGAAAGAAAGAAAGAAAGAAAGAAAGAAAGAAAAGGTTGTGTCAGTAAACCTCATATACACTGATCATTATGACCACTGCCAGGTGAAGTGAATAAGACTGGTGATCTCCTCATCATGGCACCTGTTAGTGGGTGGGATATATTAGGCAGCAAGTCAATATTTTGTCCTCAAAGTTGATGTTAGAAGCAGGAAAAATGGACAAGCGTAAGGATTTGAGCGAGTTTGACCAAAAGGGCCAAATTGTGATGGCTAGACCACTGGATCAGAGCATCTCCAAAACTGCAGCTCTTGTGGGGTGTTCCCGGTCTGCAGTGGTCAGTATCTATCAAAAGTGGTCCAAGGAAGGAACAGTGGTGAACCGGTGACAGGGTCATAGGTGGCCGAGGCTCATTGATGCACGTGGGGAGAGAAGGCTGGCCCGTGTGATCCGATCCAATAAACTGCTGAAGAAGTTAATGCTGTTTCTGATAGAAAGGTGTCAGAATACACAGTGCAGGACGGGTCAGGGCTGTTTTGGCAGCAAAAGGGGGACCAACACAATATTTGGCAGGTGGCCAAAATTATATATAATTATATATATATTATATATTAATTATATATAATTATATATATCATTCATTATACATGTATAGTGGCAATAATGTTATGCCTAATCGGTGTACTCAAAGGCACAGTACGAGAAAGCATTACTTATGACTTAAATATATTTAGAAGCATCTCTAAACTATAAAAATAAACACTTAATGAATTACATACATGAGGAAATTAGGAAGTTACCTGTCTCCAAAATGCTTTCTCAACTGGCAGCCACCAGGGTGCAGACTGAAAGGGGATGATAAAAGGAAAAAAGCAGATTAAACAGCTCCATGGAGAAGAGAAGAGAAGAGAAGAGAAGAGAAGAGAAGAGAAGAGAAGAGAAGAGAAGAGAAGAGAAGAGAAGAGAAGAGAAGAGAAGAGAAGAGAAGAGAAGAGAAGAGAAGAGAAGAGAAGAGAAGAGAAGAGAAGAGAAGTATGAACACAAGAGTGTCTGTGTGCTTATACCTCAATCCTCTGGGTGATTTTGCTTTTCAGCTCCTCAGACACAAAATCCTGGAACACAAAACTCCATCCAAATTTTTCAGCCTCCGTTTTATATTTTTGCAATCGAACAAATTCCCTGGAGAGAAACAAAAAGAAATGCATCATGTGATATCCGTGCAATTGAACCAATAACACGGTGCATTGCTGTCTGTTATGTTAGAGTTTCTGTGTGTATGTAAGATGCGAATCCAACAAAATAAATGATACACATCCATCTTTCATCAAGAACATCAACGTTTCAGGAAACATATTCAACAACCCCTTTATTTCTTCCTTGCTGATTTTGGACAGTCACCTAAAATCGGAGTTGGTTACAGGATATTTGTCCATCTTAAAGCTCTGGACTTTCACAGCTCTTTCAGGAGATTCACCGTCTCGGCCGTCAGCGGTGTTCGTTCCTATTTTCAGGTTCCCACCAGGAACCGACACCATACTCTCATCAGCTGGAGCCAAAGAGAAATAAAAAAAAAACAAAAAACAAAGTCGAAACGTTTAGATATAGCTAGAAAAAATATTCCTAGAAATGAAATCAACAGAAATGTTTTGGAAAAAGTTACAGTTCTGTATAGAGATTTGAGTTAAAGAACTGAATATAGAAAGAAAATATAAAGAAAGAAAAGAAAGAAATACAGAAAGAAAATATAGAACATTTAGTGGCTGGAAAAATAGGGGGATTTATTAATGACACCAGCAAAAAGTCAGAGGTAACTCTCAGCATGATGATACCACCACCATGCTTCATTATGTTGTTGTTTTCAGGGTGATGAACAGCACTGGGTTTCAGACAAATGTAGAGATTTTTTATTACAATAAAAAAAAAAGTTTAGATTTTAAGTATACCGTGACAAATCCCAATTAATTCCAGTACAGTTCCAGGTTGTTAGGAGGGTGAATACTTAAGCAAGCCACTGTGTCTTTTATACACCGATCAAGCATAACATTATGACCACCTGCCTAATATTGTGTCAGTCCCCACTTTTGCTGACCCGTCCTGCACTGTGTATTCTGACCCCTTTCTATCAGAACCAGCATTAACTTCTTCAGCAATCTGAGCAACAGTAGCTCGTCTGTTGGATCGGATCACACGGGCCCAGCCTTCTCTCCCCACGTGCATCAATGAGCCTCGGCCGTCCATGACCCTGTCACCGGTTCACCACTGTTCCCTCCTTGGACCACTTTTGATAGATACTGACCACTGCAGACCGGGAACACCCCACAAGAGCTGCAGTTTTGGAGATGCTCTGATCCAGTGGTCTAGCCATCACAATTTGGCCCTTTTGGTCAAACTCACTCAAATCCTTACGCTTGTCCATTTTTCCTGCTTCTAACATCAACTTTGAGGACAAAATGTTGACTTGCTGCCTAATATATCCCACCCACTAACAGGTGCCATGATGAGGAGATCATCAGTCTTATTCACTTCACCTCTCAGTGGTCATTATGTTACGCCTGACCACTGTATATTAAACATCAGGTGTAGAAATCTAGGATAGACATTAATCTTTGTGATTTTAACATGACAATAAAAAAAATAAAGTGAAGGAGTAAATACTGTACAGAGGATATCAGTAATGTTAGAAATAGTTCAAGGAGGGTTATAGACATTATTAGAAAATGTTCCGATCTCACTTAAAGTGGACAATACTGATATTAATAAGAGAAATTTCTCTGTTTCTCTCTATTCTACATCATTATGTTGTTAATTGTTTGTAATGAAGGAACATCTGTGAAATGTTTTGTTCCTCAAAAATTCTTCATTTTAATCAGATTCGCATCGCATCTAAACAAAACACCAAACTGTCCAAAGAATTAAAACACCATCCTGGTAAAATATAAATATAATATAATTTAAATAAAATAAGATCTGGGACACTTTCACGTCTTACCTTTTACCCAAAACATAACATTAATCCATAAAAGTATGACTGTAAAGAACATGTTTACAGATCTCACAGCCATCAGTGTGCAGAGCCGCACGAACAAGTCAGAATAATCCCTCAAACAACAACCAAGAAGAGCTTAATTAAAGAGGTTGATTAATTACATGCATTTTAATTGTGATATTAAATATTAATAACATGCTCTGAAGTGTGTTTAGCTCCAGTGCTCTGGTCTTCTGACTCAGTGCACAGTTCCTTGCAGTATGCGGTTGAGCATTATCGCCCCCTGCTGGTCCGGAGAAACAGCGAGCCGAGAGGAAATGACTCAATCATCTGTAACCCATTCCCCGCCCACAATGCCACACCCTAGTTATTAATATTCAAATACACGCCTTAATCTTTGTACCAGGATTAATAACGGCTTCTCAAACATGGCATTTAGAGTTGTTATAGAAAAATAATCAGGTTCTAACAGGTTCTTATGTTGTGTAGTGTTACATCCAATGACATTACGTTTTTGGTTACAACCCAGAATTCAGATTGAGTCGGGTGTTATCTTATGTCTACGCAAAACCGCTCACACTATATTGCCAAGAGTTTTGGGACACCCCTCCAAATCAATTATGAATGAGATGAATTAGAGCGGAGACTGTGAGCCAGGACTTCTCGTCCAAAATCAGCGCCTGACCTCACAAATGTGCTTCTAGAGGAATGGTCAAAAATTCCCATAAACACACTCCTAAACCTTGAAGGTTGAAGCTGTTATAGCTGCAAAGGGCAGGACAACTCCATATTACATTCATGTGCATGTAAAGGCAGACGTCCCAAAACTTTAGGCCTGGCTTGCAGTCTCCACTCTAATTCATCCCAAAGGTGTTCTATGGGGTTGAGGTCAGGACTCTGTGCAGGCCAGTCAAGTTCATCCACACCAAACTCACTCATCCATGTCTTTATGGACCTTGCTTTGGTCACTGGTGTGCAGTCATGTTGGAACAGGAAGGGGTCATCCCCAAACTGTTCCCACCAAGAGCATGAAATTGTCCAAAATGTCTTGGTGTGAAGCTGAAGCATTAAGAGTTCCTTTCACTGGAACTAAGGGGCTGAGTCCAACCCCTGAAAAACAACACCTGATGATTTGGAGGGGTGTCCCAAAACTTTTTGCAATATAGTGTAGTTTGCCAAATAATTTACAAATTAAAAAACCTAAAAATAATGATTGCATAAATATTACATTCAATGCTCAAGCATACCTTGCTGCAGAACAAAAAGCCCTGACCCGGTCCAGCTTCCGTTCAAAATTGTGGTTTATTTTGCGTAGATTTATGACATATCCCTTTTGGTTCCTGGTTGTAAGACTACAAAATATAGTAGCAGTTATTTCTGTGGTGGTAGCTCAAGTGGTTAAGGCTCTGGGTTGTTGACCAGAAGATCAGGGTTTGAGCCGCAGCACTGCCAAGCTGCCACAGTTGGGCCCTTGAGCAACCCACCCTGCTCCTGGGGCGCTGCATCATGGCTGACCCTGCGCTCTGACCCCAACCCCTATGGATGGGATATGTGAAGAAAGAACTTCACTCTGAAGTAATGTATATGTGACAAATAAAGACTACTTAACTTCTTCAAGCCATGAAGTTTAAAGAGGAAACTAAAATTGTTGCAATAAGATTAAGATATGAATTCATTAATGTGAATATTTCTTCAACTTAAAACCAGCAGCATGGCATTCAGGCTACATTTACATTGGTTGTAATTTAGAAAACAAAAACATCCCCATAAATTTTTTTTTTCTGACTGCATCATTACTAACTCGTGCTTTAGCTTCTTACCACATGATGGTTCATGAGATTAACAAAAGTGGTGAAAGCTGGAAGACCCCTGCTTGTTTGTTACCCGCATGAACATGATGTGTGCAGATTATCTTGTCGAGGATGTTTGTTTTTGCCGTACTCAGCACATTCTTTCTGTAATGTTAGTGAGTGTCACCAGCTGTCAGCAAATGGAAAAATGTGGCATTGTTGCAGGAGACAGGGCTGGCATTAAAGAGCCCCGTGCTTCACGTCACCCTACTCAGTCCTCCTAGAGGAATGCATGCTTGAGCTCAGTGTGTTTCTATCTGAAGGACAGAGCATGTGTGGACAATGGGGATGCCATGGTTGCTGGCGCTGGAACTCGTGCTGCATGCTGGATCGTTCATGTGTGGAGTGATAACGGCTGCCTCGGTCACCATCACACAGGTCAGCAGATCCAAATGACCACCTTTCAGAAGTACAATGTCCTAATAGGAGAGAAAGTTTTACTGGGTTTAGTGCATGAACTGTTGTGCTACTGTATTATACTGTGTGCTTTTAGTTTGATATTTTATTATTATTTATGTCAAATTATTGCCTATATACAGGAGTTGCATATATATTATTACTTATATAAAGCCTATACATAAGCATATATCTGTAGTGTACTCTATAATCTGGAGGATTGCTACTTAACCTTTAATTTTATTATTTGGTCAATTTCTGTTCTCAACTTTTGTTCTTTAAACTTAAAATGAGTTTTAATTCCCAAAATTCCTTTGTAAATAATTCTATCTACATGTTTATCTCCTAATGACTCCCTATATTCTGTGTTATGACCTGCAGGACATGGAATCATTGACCGGGTTTTGGTCTTGGTTGTAATTCTAACATAAAAATAATGAACAGATGGATCAGGATGTCATTAGTGCCTCTCAGTTTGAATGAACTATTATTTGGGATATAATGAGATCTTTGGTCATGTGACTAACAACCTATGGTTCCGCATTAGGCTTCATAAGAGTCAGATGATGAACTCTGAATGATGCATGTGTGCGTGTATGTGCATGCGCATATGCGCATATGTGTGTGTGTTTGTGTGTGTGTGTGTGTGTGTGTGTGTGAGAGAGAGAGAGAAAGAGAGAGAGAGAGAGAGAGAGAGAGAGACTGACAGACAGACAGACAGAAAGACAGAAAGACTGAAGACAGATTGACTGAAGACAGATAGACTGAAAGAGACACAGTTAGAGACAGACAGACAAAGACACAGACAGTCAGATAGACAGACAGACAGACAGACATACAGACAGACAAAAAGAGACACAGACAGACAGACAGACAAAAACACAGAGAAACAGACAGACAGAAACACAGAGATACACACAGACAGGCAGACAGACACAAAAACACAGAGAAACAGACAGAGACACATAGAGACAGAGATACACACAGACAGGCAGACAGACAGACAAAAACACAGAGAAACAGACAGACAGAGACACATAGAGACAGAGATACAGACAGACAGACAAAAACACAGAGAGACAGACAGACAAAAACACAGAGAGACAGACAGACAGAGACACAGAGAGACAGACAGACAAAAACACAGAGAGACAGACAGACAGACAGACAGAGTGAGTTATTATTAATTTACTTTTAAATCATTTCATCATACACATTTCAAATCTATTTGAGTTTATATGCATATACATTTTTGCTCACTCCAAAAAATTCCACTTTAACAGCATGGATTGTGTTTCAGGGTCACTTTGCAGGACAGTGCATCCTCTATGGCAGCATCTACTTCAACACATCTGACCAGTCCTTGACAATAGAAAGCTCCAGTTCCCCATCGGTCTGCTATTTCGTGTCAGCCATCTCCATGTGTGAGGCCATTTATTGCTTCTCCCTCATTCTCTACTGGATCTACGCAAGCTGTGTGGATGATTACATTAAAAGGTGAAGTCAGAGCAATGCAAAATAGCTAATGGGAAATTTCCCCAACTTTACTTTTCATCTGCATGCACGAATGGTTCATTGACCATTTGCAGATCAATAACTTTAACTACATTATAATTAATAACTTTATATTTATTTAATATATTTAATATTTTATTTTAACACTGAAGCGGGAGACACTTTCTCTCTGAAAATTCTGAATTAAACACCTTCACCATATCAAACATCACACAGGTTTTTTCTCTGGGTCTAACAGCTGCTGTTAGAGACACTTAATCAATACAATCAGACCAGAGAAGTCAGCAGGACTCTTCTGTGGTGTGACAGAAAATCATTCGTCTTCTGCTGTGTTTGTGTCTGTTAGGAGAAGTGTTTGGCTGAATGCGTCCCTCTGCATGTGTGGACTCCTCCTCCTTTTTCTCTTGATGTCAGGGTGTATTCTGAGGATTGGTAGAGACAACCTGTGTCTCTCTGTCCTTCACAACAACACCACCATCAGTAGGTGGGTCACTAGGATGTTACTCTCGTTTTGAAGAGAATTCACTGATGGACTAATTTGCTGATTTATGGATCAGTGATAGTCTGGTTCTAACACAAAATGGGATTAATTAATCCGATTATATACACAGGTCAGCTATAACATTGTGACCACTGCCAGGTGAAGTGAATAAGACTGATCATCTCATCATGGCACCTGTTAGTGGGTGGGATATATTAGGGAGCAAGTGAACATTTTGTCCTCAAAGTTGATGTTAGAAGCAGGAAAAATGGACAAGCGTAAGGATTTGAGCGAGTTTGACCAAAAGGGCCAAATTGTGATGGCTAGACCACTGGATCAGAGCATCTCCAAAACTGCAGCTCTTGTGGGGTGTTCCCGGTCAAAAGTGGTCCAAGGAAGTAGGTTCTGCTGCATTTCAGTGCCAGATACCACAGCACACCTTCAGGGATCTAGTGGAGTCCATGCCTCAACAGGTCAGGGCTGTTTTGGCAGCAAAAGGGGGACCAAAACAATATTAGGCAAGTGGTCATAATGTTATGCCTGGTCTGTGTATATTGAACATTTAAATGAATATTTGTTTCAACGTCAGAATGTAGAATATATTTTATTTTACATTCTATTTTTTTAAATGATTAAAAATGAAGGAATAGCTTGGTTAAGAAACGGTTAAGAATGCTATGATGAGGGATGCAGCTAACCAATGTTCTAACTCGTGCTTATCAATCTATTTGTATTATTTAACAAACAAACAAACCATCACTTGTTTGCAATCAGATTCATTTGTTTCAGATTCAATTATACTATTTTGGTGGAACATATAATATAATATAATAATAATATTATTAATAATATTATTTACTAATAATATTAATATTATTTATAATAATAATATTTACACTGAATTAGTCTATATATTTAAAAAGAAATCATAATACATTTGTTTTTGTTTTTGACGTGTTGCTTTCAGTTGTCAGGACGCGCAGAATATGACATGGTCAAGTCCCTATATAGGAAGTGAATTTTACAAACAACTGCACAGCGCTGAGGTATTACCACTACTACACACACACTATATATATATATACATACATATATATATACACACAGCAGGTAAAATAAGTATTGAACACATCACCATTGTTTACAGTAAATATATTTCTAAAGGTGCTATTGACATGAAAATTTCACCAGATGTTGGTAACAACCCACATATGAGAATGTGAAGGACACGGGGAAAAAGTATTGAACACATGAAGAAAGGGAGGTGCAAAAAGGCATGGAAAAGCCAACCAGCTGAAATCAATCAGTTATTAGAAAGCAATCCTGCCCACTGGTCAGTGCAAATTAATAGCTTGTAAAAGTTAACCGAATGTTAGCAGAATGCCAACAGCACAATGTACACAAAAGAAAGGACTGACCTGAGAGATTGCTGAGTTAACTGCACTTTAAATTATCTTAAATCACTCAGTAAAGTCTGGATTATTGTTCAGAAATCTCAATCTCACTTGCTAGTTGCTAGCTACAAGGTTTAGCACTTTTGTGGAACAGGTAAGCTAGCATTAGCCTGTTTGTTATCCAAGTAGACTATGATAGAAAGCTAAACAGATTAATCGAAAACCGGCAGCTAGGTAAAGCTATCAAGGTCTTAGTTAAATATTCACAACATGTAAGTAAATTACCTATCATTTCGAAGCTAGATATCTAACTAGCAACCTGAGTTGTTATAGTTTCAGGTTTTGCTAATTTACAGTGAAACAGTTCCACAACACCGAAAACTGAGGAGGTGTGAAGGAGCATGTAAGGTGGTAGATGAAAAGTGAAAGGTAGATGACTTGCGTGCAGCGGTCCAGAAAGACACAGAATTTTACACAAAGTGCCAAGAAAACGAGGACAAACACTGCACAGACAGTCATAATCAGATACCTCATGCTTACATTTTCATGATGAGATTTTGTAAGAAATTTAGAGCTTATTGATAACCTGAAAACTGGTTGCCATCATTCTTCAGAAATCTGTGTGGGTGAGTTTCTTCTTCTGGCTGTTGGTTGTGGCGGTTGTGGTGGTGCAGAGACGACAGGCTCTTAGTGAGGAGGACCAATGGAGCTGTGATGAAACCGAGCCCTTCCTCCACCGCCCGGCTCGAGTCCTGTGAACCCCACCACACACCCACACCTCAACACCGGCCACAGAGGACTGACTAGAAGACACGTCTAAAAGAAATTGGGAGAATTAAATTGTCTGAAAAGCTTATTTGTTGTATTTGTTTTCCGCTGTTTTTCAAGTTGAACTTGTCCTTTAAAAACTATATTCTGAATATTTTAGGAATATTTTGATAAGAACACTATGAGATCGATATAATTCAGTCAATGGTGAAGTAAGAATGATGGATTTTTTGAGCCGTGCCTTAGCCAGACTTAAATGCATATTAAAGAAATGGACTTACTTCCTAGAAAAAACAGATTGAAACTCTGCAAGGGGAAGTACAATAAATGTATTTATTTAAAATATTGTATTAAACGTGTTCTTTCAAAGCCGAACATTCCTACCACATGGAGTATCTCCTGTACATGGCACCTGTTAGTGGGTGGGATATATTCGGCAGCAAGTCAACATTTTGTCCTCAAAGTTGATGTTAGAAGCAGGAAAAATGGACAAGTGTAAGGATTTGAGCGAGTTTGACCAAAAGGGCCAAATTGTGATGGCTAGACCACTGGATCAGAGCATCTCCAAAACTGCAGCTCTTGTGGGGTGTTCCCGGTCTGCAGTGGTCAGTATCTATCAAAAGTGTCCTTTAAGTCCTGTAAGTATCCTAGCCTCCATGGAGGCCTCACCTCGTTACTTACATGACTTAAAAGATCTGCTGCTTACATCTTGGTGCCAGCCCACCTTCAGGGATCTGGTGGAGTCCATGCCTCCTCAGGTTAGGGCTGCACTGTGTATTCTGACCCCTTTCTATCAGAACCAGCCTTCACTCCCCACGTGCATCGATGAGCCTCGGCCGCCCATGACCCTGTCGCCGGTTCACCACTGTTCCTTCCTTGGACCACTTTTGATAGATACTGACCACTGCAGACCGGGAACACCCCACAAGAGCTGCAGTTTTGGAGATGCTCTGATCCAGTGGTCTAGCCATCACAATTTTTTGGTCAAACTCGCTCAAAGCGGTGCTGAGGTATTTCTCTTGCCAGAAATGTAATGCAAAAAAAATTAAGTAATGTTCAGTTTTCTGGTGTGGAATAAAGACTTTGTTTAAATTACTGAAATAATTTTCAGAGCCCTCGCATCCCTCCAGTGTGATTTGTAATTGCGATTAAAGTAATTTTACAAGCCTTTCCCCATCTTCCCACCACCTCTGTTAAATGTCTTTTGTGTTCTTTATAGCAAGGAGGCAGAGTGACTAGCTCTGGGATCATATCTTTATTCCAACTGGGATAGAGCTCATTTCTGGGCCTGAAAAATGTCAACAGAAGCCTGAAATTGTGGCCCAAGTGAGCCAAGTTTTTTCAAATTTATAGAAAATAGTTACATTTATTTTTGAATCATGTAAAAACTCACACCTTTTTACAATTAAGGACACACTAAACACCCAGTTAATGTTTGCTCACTTACGCTAAGAGCCTTTAACAGAATCCTAAAAAAGTTCACGTTTTAAAATAAACTTCTTAAATAGGTCAATGTTGCTGTCTTATTCTATCCTTCAGTCTTGATCATGGCTTCAGCCGGAAACAAGTTCTGCCACTTGCAGCTGATTACTGAGCTTGCTGAAGGCTACATCAGTGTCCATCAGCACCTCTAGGGTTTTGTATATATCGTCATATCCTGCTAGCTGAGGGAGCTCTGCTGGCTCTGACCCTGACTCTCCTCCCTCAGCAATCAGAGCAGCTGTTTGCATTGGACATTCAGTACTGCCCGTGTAACCTGCTCCTAACGGGTAGCAGCCTCTCCTCATGCCTCTCCATTCACTGCTCATCTTCATTAGAAGCACAGGAGCAAGAGAAACACATGCTAGGTGTCTCACAAACAAGTCCTCTTTCCTGTTACTAGGAAAACAAGCCTGGTATTCCCAGAGACGCTGTGACCCAAATCTCTAATGGCATAAATCAGTGAAAACAAGCAGCTTACTGAGAAGCTTAAATCATCTGTACGCTAAAGAAGTCCTCACACACTAAAGCTAAGCCTCTGTACTGTACACATCACACAGAAAAATGCACTGCCATTATGAAACTCACATTAAGTCCCCATTATTTAGCCTTACAACACAAGTTTGACTAAATATATTATCTCTTCTCTTCATTTTGGGTCTGATCAACATAATAATGTTGTTTCGTTAATTGTTTTTCCGTACAAAACCACCCAGAGTGGCTAAGTTTTCCCGTTCCAAGTAAGCAAGTTCTCACTTACCAGAGAAGCAGATCTGATGCGCTGTTATTTTATTACTGCAGTCTCTTGTCCTTGTCTGTCCTCCACACACCCGAAAGTAATTTCCAGCACAAGTGAGCCACTATTTCTCCCAGTGTGCAAGCATTTTTTTTGTTCCTATCTTCCCTCTCTCTCTCTCTCCCATATTTGTCCTATCTCATTTGTCATTAGGACGGTGACTACAACAGCATCGCCCTTCACGCACAGATTATAAGATAAAGAGATGAGAGGGAGGGAAGGGAAAGTACAGTAGAATTCTTTTTCTGTCTATATCTGCATGTTAATACGGCACTAATGAACCCACATCATCATACTGACATATGTCTAAAAAGATAAATCAGTTCATCCAATTCAATTCATTCTCAAAGTCATCACACTCTAGCTACTGCGTCATTTCCAGACAGGTATAGAAGTTTAAAAATATATATAATAATCAAAACAAAATGACATAAAAAATACAGCAGATGAATATTTACAGAAAAATAACTCCCAACTCAGCAGGATGTATAACATTAGAATTAATCCCAACCTAAAAACAGCAACTAAACCTAATCACTCAGAATCACTCCTGTAATAAAAAGCAATGAAAATAAACAAGGAGTTGAACAAAAAGTGTAAAACGGCTGGTTGTCAGGTCCAGATTTACATTTCTCACACTCTCAAACTGTGATTTCTGAATAATTCCTAGCAAATAATATGTTTAATATCAAGAATTATGCTTTAGATTGAATAACTCAGTATTAATCTGGGACATTAGATAGTTAATCTCCATTAATCATGCTATTAGTTATCGTTAACAATCTATAAACTTCCTCATTAATGCATTACACTAGTATTAATTCATACTGGTTTAGATTTTACATTTTACATTAATAACTACTTTAACTAAAGTAGTTTCAACCATGTCTAAATGCATGCCACATACATAAGCATCTGTTCAATTCAATTTATTCTAAATATTTTTTGACTAGATTGATCACTTTTGGTTGTTATGATGCTTCATTTTAAGAAACGGGAGCTGAAAATCATTGTTATATAATTATTAATATTACTAAAAAAATATTATAAAAATATAAATAAATATTATGACAATATGATAGCTAATCACATTTCATATTATTTTTAACTGGTTTATATATATATATATATATATATATATATATATATATATATATATAAAATTCCTCGATTAAAGAAATAATTACTAAACACAACAAACACATTTCTAAGTGTTTGACTTTATTTATATGATCCCCAGAATAACCATTATCATCATCATCATCATCACCATCATCATCATCATCATCATCACGGAAATAAGGTTTAGTGCTAGTGGAACTTTTAGTAATAACTAGCCTAATCCTGCATTCACACTAGCAAGCAAATCCTTCAACATTTTAATTGAGATTTTTCACAGTTTATTCAGTTCGATTCCTTAAAATTGCTAAAATCCAAATGACTGGTCTGAATGATTCCTTGGACTAAGCCTGTAGTACACATGGTCTGATGTTTCTTCAATTCTCTCTGGTTACTACATGTGATCAGTTCCTATCTAATGTTTGGGAAGCAGAAAAATTTGTTGTTGGTGCAAACAGTATTTAAAAAGTGTTTTATTTAATTTGTGTTACTAATAACTACTATAAACTGCTTAACTTTCTCATCAGAGCCAAATAAAAAAAGGTGCTGGACATGCCCACAAGTGCCAACAATAGCATGTCAACTAGATACCAACTACAAGCGACACGAGTGACTTATTGCTCGCTAGTGTGAACGTAGGGTAACAGCGATCCTGCTGACAAAATAGCGGCGCATGCTGAGGGCTCTTTTTCGACAGCACAGATTTCGCTGCAGAATGAATTCCTCTCACATCCGCAGGTCGTACATTCATTTACTCTGTGATGAGCTTCTCGACAGTCAAGTCTTTTCTTTCACACCCTTCCCTGCACTGTTTGTAAATCACACGACTTGTGCTTGCTAGCGAGCGTACAGCATGGGCAGATGCTGACCTGTGTCTCAGTAAACTTGGACTCAAGCTGGTTGGTATCCAATGAAATGTTACCCTTGGACAGTGTCGCTCTGAGTCATGACTTGTGTTTTATAGGCAATTGTGTGCTTTTCACTAGTGACAGTCATTAAACATTGACGTAATCTATATCTATATATATTTTTTATATTTAAATATATATAAATGTAACAAAGGACAAAAATTGCCATTGGTCAAGCAGTACAGGGAGCAGGTGATGTGAAGAGTGACATTTTTCGTTTTTTATATCGGTGTTATATTTGTTTTACATTTTACATACGTCTCCTTTTTCTTTTCTTTTTTTCCATTGTACACATTTTCTCCCGAATCCAGACAATGCAAATCATATGATTATGTGAATACGCAAGCTAAAGAAAAATAATGCAGTATTATAGCTATATGCAGTTTTACTTTTTCTAGCAGTAGACATGGAGCTGAATAGAAACACCTTTAAGGCCAACAGCAGTGGAGTCATGAGCACCAAGCTTTTGAAAAGCAATGAAAGCGAATAAAACAAAGTATAAGACAATACAGATGGTTGGAGCAAAAAAAAAAAAAAAATACAAAGAGGAAAGGACTACCATTAGTCTACATGCTCACTTAACGAATCTTTTCCATCCTTCTTTCATTCCCCGTTATAAAAAAAATTAATAAATAAAAATGGATCTTTTTTTCCCCTGAGATCTTTTCACTTGTTTCTCTCTGCTCTGATTTCTTCAAGGAACTTCTTTTCTTTTATCGTATAACTACTGTTACACCTCTGGCTTCGTAGTGGCATTATGCAAAAGTCTGCATGAACTACATGAATTTTTTTACTTGCTAGGTGTGGAATGTCTTCACTAAGTGATCAGGTACAGTGGTCCAAGTTTCCATGTAAACTACAATACTCCTAGAGTGAAAGGTTACATGGACAAATTCAGCTTTTTTTTTATTTTTTCTTCAGTTTTCACGATGCTGTTGCGAGTTATAAAATAAAAAGGATACTGATATGTAATTATTCATGCTTATTAGAATGGTTTGTTTTTTTTCCCTAAAGGGTCAGTCCATGTCAACTCGACATGACACAGATGGACCTACATGTGTCGCATTTTTATTTAAACCCTACATACATTCGCTGACATTTGCATCACCGTCCATTGCTACACTCGTTTTAAAGCTGACAGAACACGTCCACTTCAATCGTGTTTCACCTTACATTTAGTCTATATTCTGTCTCTTTCCTTCTTATAAGCTCTGTTTTCTTCCACGATCCCCCAACTCTGACCTTGTTCCATCTCTTTTAATCACTTACCTGAGGTCCTTCTACATGCAGTCTATACACACCAGTGCAAACTTTCTAATCTACATTTCTTACTAATCCCAGACATTATCCTGTATCAATATCCCGCCCGCCATGACAGCTCTCTTCTCCGTGAATGATCAACACAGGAAAGTACAGAGCATCTTGATAGGCTGGTGGCCGGTCTCTCTCCTCCATTCTGGCCTCACCATTTTCTACGTCTCCTCCCTGCCTCACCCGTCGCTCCTCCACCTCACTGTTCTCCTCATCCTCCCCCTCTAGAACGCCCCTTCTCTCCTCATCTGATCCGCGGAACCCCAAACCCAGAAAGCCACCTCCCTCTTCCCCTCGTCCCGTCAGTCCTCCTCCGAGACTCCTTGAGTGAAACAGGCAGGTATGTCGGTTTCGGGCGGTGTGCAAGCGTCCCAGGGAGAAGCCGCTGCGACTCAGCGCCAACCTTCCTCCTGCTCTAATGGGAAAGGAGTTTGCCCCTATAACCACGTTCCCTCTGACCCAGGAAGGCAGAGATGAGCTGCTCGTCGTCCTCCGGCAGCGAGGACAGCTCTGGAGGAAGTAGCTGGAGTTGCGTCTCATCTGGGTCGCCATTGCAACAGACAACGGTGTGTTCGGGTTCATGTCCAAGTCCATTAACAAGGCCTCCGAGTAGCTGGGCACGATTTGCTGGTTGCAGCGAATGTGCCACTCCAGTTCTGTGATATCCACTGTGTTTACCCGTGATATGACATGTAAAGTGGGACCTCCGGTGCCATGCTCGAAGCCCGTCTGGTAGTTTTCTCTGTTTTCATTTTCATTGGCATCCTCATTCTCGCCAAACAGCTTCTCAACATGATAGTGGACATAGGCCGTGCGGTACTCGACCACCACGCGGAGCGGCCAGGACAGCAGCAGAGCGGATGCCAGCCAGTAGACGCAGCGACGCGTGTACCACGGTGGCCGAGCAGGATCTGGAAATGCCAGCATGTGCTCCCTAAAGTCTACATTCTTCAAGTGCATTCCCTCACGTGCTTCCATGTAGTCATCCAGACCTTCATTATCGCCAAAGAATCGTGCTCGCTGAGTAAGGTAGGCGGTCTCTGCACGGGCGCTGGCGAAACTGAAGCACTTGGTGAAGCGGAGCCGGGTTACAGGGTGGTCCAGTAAGCCTTGCAGCTCTTTGGACACATCCTTGACACCGTGCCGTGAGTAGTCAAACTCGGAGCTGGCGGTGTGCGTGTTGACCCGTTCGTGGTATACCTGTGTGGTGGTGTAGGCATCACCGTTGCGGTAGCGTGTCACTTGCCTGGTCCGCCGAACATAATGATAACTAATGGCCTTCCACCAGATGCATGGTGTGGCCTGCTGCAGACGCTGGATCCTGTCATACACCTGACTGATCTCCACTTTGGCCAGGTTGGCTGTTTTGGAGTAGCAGTGCCAGCACTCCACCAGGTAGACAACATAAAGCATGGCCAGGAAGGCCACTGGAATGTAGACATATCCATTGGAGCAGGGACTATCGTGGTAGAGCCGGGCTCGATCGCCATAGTAGTAGGTAGGACCTTGGTCATCAGAAGCCATGACTGTGATGCGGTAGAGGGAGCACCAGCCCAGTGTGCCAAAGCAGCCGTACATGAGTAGGGTCAGCAGCAGGCACTTCCAATGAGACTCCCGGCACAGAGAGCCACTCAGGGACTGCTTGAGAGGACGTTGCTGTAGGTCAGAAGCAGGATGGGAAAGGAGAGGGAGAGAAATAAGAAAGGTGTAGAAGTTAATATAAAGTTATGTGAGAAATAAACACGATGCACAATTTGCTGAGTGATTCTGTTGTAAAAAGACATGGAATTCATTTGTATTGGAAATACATGACCAAGTGGAAAGCGGTCTCTAAATTTCTGACACATAGCTCAGACAGTAACTTGGTGAAATATACTTTTCCCTTCCGCAGTAATTGACTTTTCTCCACCAGTCTCTTGTGGGATGAATACATTTCCTGGCTGCTCGTAACTCAAGCCAAGCCTGCTTTTAACATGCTCTGCATCAGTGTGTAGAGAGGGAGCACTGAATGCTTTTAGACACATCGATGCATTATCATAAGAAGAAGTTGTGCCTGCTTCTCTGCTGCCACTTCGTGCCCTGGTGGCAGTTTTAGGTACTGCATTTGTTGATTTCAATTACAGTGTGAGGGGAAAATAGACATGACATAATGGCTTAAAACACCAAATAGAGGCACTAACAAATACAGCTTAAAAAGTGCATATTCTCCACATAGTCAATACCCATAACTGGGATAGAGGGCCCATATCCTTTTTCGCTGGATGCTCTTAGATTCTCTCACTCTCTTTCAGATGTGTACACACACACACACATAAATCTGCTAACAGTCAGAGCAATGCCCTTGCCGTGAGAGACTGCAGCACTTAAAGGCCAGCTACAGTACAGGAGAGGCTGTGATAGCCTGTGCTTTTCTTGGCAGAGGTGCAAAAGTTTAATTGTTCCAGTTTACCAAGGACATAAGTGCAAATGGTGATGTGTGCAGCAAAATTCGCTAGGACATACGGCAAACTTGAATGTCACGTCTGGTTTTTACACTGTCCCTTATGAAAATGGTTATTTTAGTAAGTGTTACTGAATACATTCTGTCAAAGTAAACATTTCCCAAAATGTAGTAAACTACATTACACAGCACATGTCTGTGTTTCTATTTGCCCACAAATAGGACATGTTGAACTCAAAAGCATCATTACATAATGATCTCTGAGTGCAAAACAACAGGCTACATTATCATTGATTATTCCCTGAGTGGACGCTCTATAATGACCGACTCAAGTACTTCATCAGAAAGTAGGGTAACGGCAGTATGAGGGTCAGATAGTAAGAAAGGTGCTTCTGCTGTAAGAAAAAAATAAATGTCCTCAGAGGCAACAATGATATTCTCTGGTAAGCACTTCTGGAATGTTCTATCATTAGCACTATTTGATTACACTCTGACATGGCGATCTAGCACAAGCGCATAAATAGTGTACATAAACCTGACCGCCAGTTCTGAGCCACTCTAATAGGGTAAATTATTTAGCTACTCTATAAGAATCTGCAGGCTTGGAAGTGAACGCATTGAATGATGTGAATGCTTTTACATGAGGGGCACCAGAGTGCTGAGTGCTTGAGTCAGACGGAGAGAAATAAACGAGCACAAAAGTGCACGGTGTGTGTATATATAAATATATATATGTTGTGTATATATGCCAGAGCCCTGCTAAAAAAATTAACAGATTCCTGGTGGTTTTTCTAACAGCATTCAAAAATGAGTATTTTAATTCACTAAGAGTATTTTAATCATGTTTTCACAATGGAAAGTGGGCCCTGTGGTTTGACATGACATTTAGATGATAGTCTGATGGTTTTCCAATGGACTGTAAAAGTATTCTGTAGGAATCTGCCAGTCTTTCTTGGTGACCTTGTGGATACAGGTCGTGGTCTAATGATTTGGAATGATGCTGCAGATCAGTCTGTCAGCAAAAAAAAAAAAAAAAAGCTGGTGAAAGCGCTGGCTGCAATACAATAAAAAATCATCTGGCTATGTAGCGGAACCATCCATCCATTTTCTATACCCACTTTATTCCTAATTATATAAATTAGGGCCACGGGGATCTGCAGGAGCCTATCCCAGCACACATTGGACAAAAGGCAGGGGTACACCCTGGACAGGTCACCAGTCCATCACAGGACCACACATATAGACAGACGACCACACACACTCACACTCACTCCTATGGGCAATTTAGAATTACCAATCAACCTGATGTACATGTTTTTGGACTGTGGGAGGAAACCGTAGTACCTGGAGTAAACCCACACAGGCACGGGGAGAACATGCAAACTCCACACAGAAAGGACCCTGCCTGTTCAAACCCGGGATCTTCTTGCTGTGAGGCAACAGGGCTAACCACTAAGGCTTATAGCGGAACCAAGAAACCATATTCGAACCATTAAAACTATTAGATCTTGATGGAAATGTGTTTAATAATGGTGGATGAGAAAGAGAATTGAATGTGAATGATACCATTAACTGCTTTCCTTCAAGTCCTGAATGTAATTTGAAAGCAATATAGATGGTCTAAAAATAAATAATCAACAATATTTAATGGCATGTTTAAATGCCAGCATTTATGAATATATGCACAAACAATTAATTTATAACACACCCATGTCCTTCCTATACAAAGTAGTTAGCTGGCTAGTGGACTGCTAGCATACTAGCAGTAAACATAGATAGCATGTCTGTACAGGATTCTCGCTTTCTATTGATTCTCATTCTTAGAAAAGTAGAAATATCTTGACAAATCTAGAAAAATACCACCGTTCTGTTTATCACTAACACACACACACACAATTTCAGCACTAAGTGCTAGATTAGCCCTAAGTGCACGGGTTCTGCAGCTGAAAAGTTTCTGGTTACCATATTTCAGGGATACTTTAACCTAAGAGTAGAGTATTGTGGGATGAAGGACAAAGCCTTTCTCTCATATCATAAAATATTCAGTTGAAGAGGAACTGGGATTGAAATGAATCTCTCTCTCTCTCCTTATGGTAGAAAGCATAAAATTATCCACCAGCTAGTCAGGACATCCCGAGTTTGTCAGTAAATAGAGCAGGGTTTATAGCAAATGAGGAAATAATATGTTATAATAAATAAGAAGAGATGCACTCTTACACTGCTGGATTGTCCACTCAGCATATCTGCTGTCTCTATCTCATACAGACACTTCCACCACAAAAGCCTAAAAGCAATCACACACTTCCCAATTGAAGCAACATGCACCAGAGGATAGCAGAGATAACAACAACAACAACAACAACAAAATGCAAAGAATAGCTGTTACTCGAGTTCCTATGAACAATATAGAACAAGTGTGTCATAAAATATAATATGATGTAATATTATTTTAAGAAATATTTCTAAAAAACCTCAATAATATAATCCTAGACATCACCATCCCCCCTCTGTGTCTCCCAGTCTATTGATTACTGTGTAATATAATATGGGCGGTTAACTGAGCAAGCATGAGCGTGAGTGTAGGAGTTCCTAGGTTCAGATCTTGACATGAAGATCATACAACATGAGGGAATATGACAATTATAACCATCGCCCCAAAATAACTCTCATCCGTATCTTCGGATTCAAATCAATCACAACTGTTATATTTAGTAAACTTTACGGGAAAGGGTACGTGGACACTTCTCAATATTATTGATAGAAACGCTGAGCCTAGAGTTTTGACGTTTGTCATATGCAATGCTTCTCGATCCTCGTTTATTTTATTATTTTAAATGGTGTTATTAACAATGTGAAAAGATACAGAAGGTTAATAATGGTGTAGGTTGAATGAGTGACAGAGAAAGTGAGTGAGTGAGCAAATCCAGCTGTGAAAATGATCTTGCTACTACAACATTTTCTCTCAATAGACCCATGACTTTTGATGTATGTGGCTAATCATGACCACACGATTATACGGAATGCCAAAAGAATATATTAACACATGTGACTCACATACTGTATTCAATAGAACTGTGGAGTAGCTTTAGGGAAATGCTTTTCGCTTAAATGATACAAACCCAATAGGACAGAAGTTTATAGAAGGAACAACATTAAAGTAATTAAATCCATTCCAGATTTCCGGCTAGGTTTATTTTATTTTAAAATAAAGACAGTACAACTATAATACTTGGATTCACATACATTGTAGATATATAACATTTTGGAAAGCTGGTGCAGAAAACAATAAAGTAAGCAACCTCACACCTTCCTATAAGCACGCCTAAGGAAAGTTTATAGAAATGTGATAACCAGGATTTGGTTATTGTCGTTAATGGCTGCTGTATGAACACCATCAAGAGCAGACTACATGTCATACACCTCCTTAAATATTTTTGCTGGTGTCACAATGAGCTGAATAATGATTTCTCCCCATAGAGAGGCTTCCACAGTTTTGTGGTGGAGATTTATCCCTCAGTTTATTGGGAAACCAAGAAAAATGGTTCCATCAAAGGTAGAAACGCTCAAAAAACAAATCACCCCATCACCTTTTTTAACACTTCCAATTTTATCTGCGGTTTCCATGACTACTGAGAAGGTGGTGAGATGCCAATAGCCCCGCCCCTTTGGTAAACAGGTCATTACTCCAAATCACGTAAAACTGGAAAATGCTCTTCAAGCACTGACCAAAGACTAGAGATAATAGTTAATGACATGATCTAGGCTGTCATGGCCGACACATTTAACACGCTAAACTAATTGAGCAGACGCACAGCCTCTACACTGCGTGCACAATTGTTCTTCATGAATCATCTACACCATTTAACACGGAATAACGCCCGGAAATGGTTTTGTAAACGCTGGACCCAATCTGCATAATAAACTGGCATGCATGCCAGTAAAAGGTCCATGCATGCTCCATTTGGCCATCTGCATTATCCTAGGTCAATAACAATTAGGTTATCAGAAAGAAGGCTTTAGAAAATCTGCTTTATTCAACATTTATGAGCTCTGTAAACTATTACAGGAAGAGCACACGCTAGTGTGGGGTAATGTTAAAAATGGCGTATCTCGCATTTACTCAAAAAATAGCATGACATAACTCAGAAATAACTCTTTATCTAGCCTAAAGGAGCACTTTTACTCCTTACCTCTTCCCGTCCACCCCCGTTCAGTGTGGGCGCCTCTCCGGTCACCGTCACCCCCTGCATCCTCGATCGTGTTTCTCTCCTTGACTTGCATATAGTATTATTATTGCTGTTGTTGTTGTTATTGTTGTTGCTGACATGTCCTGGGTCCAGACTGTCCTCCGGTCCAGCCTCGGGACCTTCCTGCTGAGATGCCTCTCACCGCATCTGAAAGCAAGCAGGCGACGCTTCTCCGAAAATAACCTGCCATCGGCGCGGTAGATTAAATACGACTCTCTTCCCCAGAAATGACCGTGTCCTTGCCCTCCCCTTCACGCCGCCTGCCTACATCACCAGGCCGAGACACGAGCGTGTTGTTAGTCGGTAGGTTAGGAATACATGGGTATCCCTGGATGCGCGTGCAGGTCAGGAAATAGCAGGTAACAGGTATTGTTACGCTTCACTTGCTTTGCGCACGTACACGGCCACAGCAGCAGCGCGCCTTCCAGGGATCGCGCGTGCACCCAGTGTGACGCTCTCTCTCACACACACACACTCGTGAAGGATTCGCACTCATTACCGTAATTAAATTCTTACTGAAAGGCTAGATTGTCAAATACACGCGACCTATTCTTTGACTTTCCGTTACGTCGCGTTCCCTTTCTCCCGCACGCGCCCCCACGCACCCCTTGAACGAGCTGCGCTTACCTGATCGGTCACGCTCGCCGCGGAGTGACGTCATGTTCACGCCCACATTTCGTCTACGCTCAAACAGCGCTATTTCTAAAAACAAATCAATGTCTGGACACTTTTGGTAAGCTACGAAAGTCGTAAGATCACGATTTTGCCACTATACATGTATAATGAATGATATATATATATATATATATATATAATTATGGCCACCTGCCAAAAATTGTGTCGGTCCCCCTTTTGCTGCCAAAACAGCCCTGACCCGTCCTGCACTGTGTATTCTGACCCCTTTCTATCAGAACCAGCATTAACTTCTTCAGCAGTTTGAGCAACAGTAGCTCGTCTGTTGGATCGGATCACACGGGCCAGCCTTCTCTCCCCACGTGCATCAATGAGCCTTGACTGCCCATGACCCTGTCACCGGTTCACCACTGTTCCTTCCTTGGACCACTTTTGATAGAAACTGATCCAGTGGTCTAGCCATCACAATTTGGCCCTTTTGGTCAAACTCGCTTAAATCCTTACGCTTGTCCATTTTTCCTGCTTCTAACACATCAACTTTGAGGACAAAATGTCTGTGTTAAGTTAAAAGCAGTAATAGATGATGTTTGAATAAGATTCTGGTGTAAAAGCTTTGTTTCAAACCCTTATTTTTCCACCCTGTGCCACGTGCGTGGACACCACCCATAATGATACTGTTTTTGTGCACGTATTAAATAATAGATAATTATTTATTAAGCAAAACATATGCAATACAAAAAAAACACACTCTAACCAAACGCAAAGAAGAGATTCACAGCATTGTTCTCAGGCAGTCGATTGGAAATGAAATCACAACAAGAGCTGTGTATGTCTACGATATCTTCAATAAAGTAAACGTTGGTCTAGTTAGTAGACTCATTCACACGGTGGCATGGTGTTCATGCAGCCGGTAATCTTTACCTACATGCTGAAACACACCCACAGATGGCGCCATGTCCTGATCTACAGACCCCTCCATGTGTTGTCTGTTCTCTCACAGTAATTTTCCAGCAATGCACGTGTTCGGAGCAGTTCATCTACATGATGGCTTATCTGGGGTCAGTTCGAAATCTAACGCCTCATTTTGTCCTTCCTCTTCAATTCTACTAAAGGGAAATCATGATAAGGTTTACATTTTGCGATTTGATAAGATTACATTTTATTTGCCAGTATAAATGTTTACCATTCAATAAGGTATAAAAAGAATGCTCTAAGTATGCATAAGAGACCTAAAGGGTCTAATAATGATTAATCTGTGATAGGCACATAAATATCATTCAGAAGAGTGCATAAAAGTGTGTAATACACGTTACTAAATACGACAAATGATAGGCATTTCCTTTTGTGTGTACATGAAGGATAACAATGCATAATACAATAACATATGTCTCCTTATCAGTAGTGTAAATATTGTACCTGTATGTATGTTCGTTTTATCATCTTAATCAACACGAAAGAAAGAAATTGTCGGAATTGTAATTCCCCGTAAAACACACAAATCCAGATTTATTCCAAACAGGAAGGAAGTGTCAAATCTTTGGTGCAATTGTTGGGTAAAGGCTTTGCTCAGTAAAAAAAAAAAAAAAAGTCTGATATAAGCCATACCCATTGACCACTTCCACCTGATTTGAAATATCATGAGTGGGTCATTTTCCAAGTCATCTGTCATTTCAGCTTTACTCAAACCCCAGCATCAGCATCACTTAGCGAGTGAGGAGAAGAAGGAGACACGCTGCCTCCCCTGTTTTGTGCCTTCCTTCTCCTGCCTTTGGATTTAGCTTTGGCAAATCTGCTATTGGGATGTTTGACTTGGATGTGACCGCGCAGGCTGTCCTGTGTCTGAGCGGTCAGGCCACACTCTTCACACACGTACAGCTTGTCCCGGCGTTCCTTGTAGGCATACTGTTGGACCACACCATGAACCTTTTTAAGGTGAGCCTCCAGGGAGCAGCGCTGAGTGAAGGCCTTCTCACACACGTCGCACTTAAAGGGCCGGACACCTGCAAGAGAAATTGACCGGCTTACTGAGGTGTGACAAAGAGAGAGGAAGAGAAGAAAAGATGGGAACACGTGATGGCCAGCTCACCTGTATGGGTGCGCACGTGCCTCTTGAGGTCGAAAGTGTCATTGAAGCCTTTCCCACAGTATTCACACGAGTACCTCTTAAAGTCGCTATGAGTCCTTAAATGACGTTTCATCACTCGAGCAAGACTGAAAGTCTTATGGCATATCGGACAGGAGAAAAGGGAATCTGGTGTGGTTTGGGAGACATTTGATGTTTCGTTTTCCATCTCAGTCAACTGCATAAAAGAAGGGAATTAAAAAGAGATATTTCAACTCAGTTTTATTTGTGCAGCCCTTAACAATACACATCATCTCACAGCATGTATGGAGATTTAGATCCCTAATGTCAAGGTAAAGAAAACAGAAATCTTTAGAAAGGAATCAGGCATAAATTAAACCCATTTTCTTCTAAGTCACACCAGATAGTGAGGTAAATAATTCATATTCAGTAACTGCGTACCATAATGTCACAAAATATGTACAAAATATTCAGTATGAGAATATTCTGAATAAGATCCCCTGTGCTGAAGCCATCATCTTTAAGATTACAGCAAATACAAATGTCCTGCATTCAAGTAAGATTATCTACTGAAGCAATCAGTAAAAATGCTGCGTAGAATCAATTACGGCAAAGAAAATAGAGACTAAATATCTCAAAAGTGGCAGCAGGCACCCCAATAAGAATTTTCTTTAATTTCCCCCAAAATCTAATGAATCTGACCTTATTTTTGGAGCAGATGAAAGGAGGCCTGTGTGAGCTCGACTCCTGCGTGGCAGAGCTGGACAGCTGGGCAGTCGAGCTGTGAGATTGATTGTGTGTGTGTGTGGTCTTGCTTTGTGTGGTGGAAGGACAGACGGGCAGCTCAGCAGGGCTGTGAGCGCACTCTTCATGGCCATGATGAGTGAAGAGCCACACTGAAAAGCAAGCAAAATTGGTCTGTTATACTGTCCAGTTAAATGAGCGCTAACAATTCCACCAATGGGTCAGGACTGTGTCCACCTCGGACTGCAAATTTCCCATTCTCCAATACACTCAATACATCTTGTAGCTATTTGATAAAGTAAATCAGGGAGCACAGAAATAACCAAACTGAGCCAGTGACTCACCAGGCCCTGAGCTGGACACCCCTGAAGCGCATGAATGACCTACACACTTGGTACATGCTGAAGCCTATGCAGTGGATTTCAAAGGGAAAACACTCACAGTGTAACCCTCATGACCGAGGATTAAGCACAGTAGCTCCAGCTAGCTCTTTGTACCCTCATTCTATACTCGAGTGAAAAACAATAAATGGCCCTCCAATAACAGCGGTGATCGAAGGGACAATTTAAGGGACACTTTGCTCCCAAAAACGTTATTTTGATTCTAAAACTTGCGGAGAGGAAGATAACGTAGGTCGTGTTCAAGTATGAAACATAATAATAAATGAATCAGTATTAAACTATAAACTCTGAGACGGACTGTTTGATGTTTTTAATATACAATGTGACCTTTTTTTTACTCCATTTCTCCATCTTTCTCCACTGGGACAGTTTTCCTGGTGCTTCACTGTCGATGAGAATTTTCTTCTTAAACTGAATAAGGTTTACTTTTATAGACAGTTGTATTTACTGTAAATTTTGTTCTTATCTTACATTTTCATCTACGCTATATTGGCAAGTTTTGGGACACCCCTCCAAATCATTGAATTCAGGTGTTGTTTTTCAGGGGTTGGGCTTTTGGACAATTTCATGCTCTTTGTGGGAACAGTTTGGGGATGACCCCTTCCTGTTCCAACATGACTGCACACCAGTGAACAAAGCAAGGTCCATAAAGACATGGATGAGTGAGTTTGGTGTGGAGGAACTTGACTGGCCTGCACAGAGTCCTGACTTCAACCCCATAGAACACCTTTGGGATGAATTAGAGTGGAGACTGTGAGCCAGACCTTCTCGTCCAACATCAGTGCCTGACCTCACAAATGTGCTTCTAGAGGAATGGTCAAAAATTCCCATAAACACACTCCTAAACCTTGTGGAAAGCCTTCCCAGAAGAGTTGAAGCTGTTATAGCTGCAAAGGGCGGGACAACTTCATATTACATTCATGTGCATGTAAAGGCAGACGTCCCAGTTTTGACCTGGCTCGCAGTCTCCGCTCTAATTTATCCCAAAGATGTTCTATGGGGTTGAGGTTAGGACTAAACTGTTCCCACAAAGTTGGGGGCAGGAAATTGTCCAAAATGTCTTGGTATGAAGCTGAAGCATTAAGAGTTCCTTTCACTGGAACTAAGGGGCCGAGCCCAACCCCTGAATTCAATGATTTGGTGGGGTGTCCCAAAACTTTTGGCAATATAGTGTATTTGTTTTTATGTAGTCCTAGGTATGATGCTACTCGTGTGTGTGTGTGTGTGTGTGTGTGTGTGTGTGTGTGTGTACATGGTCGTGAAGAAAGATTTCATTCTAAAGTTAATCAGAGGAATGTCTATAAAGCCCTGACTTGAACACTTGAGTTTATTGTGTATGTAGTAGTTCTTGATTTGTTGATCTTTTCAAAACAACTTTTATTCTGCAGTTTAATGTGTAGAAATACATACAGCTAGTCAGCAGTATATAGGTAACATTATTTAGGCTACAAATTAATCGAATTGCATGTTTAATTCAAGCTAGTTTTGACCCCATGACTGTGAAGGGCGAAGCAGGAATCCCAAACCCAAATCTCCTCTAAATGAACAATAACCCTATTCACTGGATGCTCTACTCAAACACCTGTAAAGATCTCCGGTGTTATTCTTCAGCCCAAACGTTTAATCTTAAAAGAATTAGTGAACATGATGACCATCTCTGCTTTATAAATAAATACAATAACACAAACACTCACCTGGTGTGTAGATGTCTCCTCGCGCACAGTCAGGTACTTCATTCCAGTTTCTTTTCCCGGAAGTGGTGCTCGTCTTTTTAACCAGAAACACTCGCGGCATTTTTAGTTTATATTTCTTTTGCTCAAGAATC